>NC_136517.1:92357498-92374998 GCF_053919585.1 Euprymna scolopes | reverse complement strand
GTAGCAACCATTTATGCCAAAACCGTACGTTTTCGTACGCGATTAATCTAAAGCACCTGCTCTTCTCACGCATTTAATATTGACCACACTTGATTTGGCTGATCTCATGGAAACCAATGTTTTCATATGATTATGATCCTTGTGTAGCATCATTCACCGTTTGCGAAATGAGTGGACTTCCCCAACGAAGGTAGTTTCCTGGAAGTATCATATTCGCATAATTATCTTCGCCTCGGGACTTGTTCCTCCAATACCGCAGTCAACAGGGAAAAAAAAAACTATTTCTAAAGTGGTCTTTTCCCTGTTGATTGCGGTATTTACGGCATAATCACGTTGACATCCCGGTTCCCGTTAGATCACCGAAGTTAAGCAACGTTGAGCCTGGTCAGTTCTAAAATGGGTGACCATTTGGGAATTCCAGGTGCTGTATGTGCTCTCTGCTTATCTCGGCATTGTTTCTGAAAGTCCTGGATTTTTTTTTCTCTTGCCACTGCACTCAAGCAGTGCCGATTCAGGAGAGGCGTGGTTGGAGATTACGCAACCTTTGCCTCACAATTACTGCCCTTACAAATGGTATCCATTGTTTCTTGAGACCTAACGATCGCGGTATTTATGCCAAAAATCGTACGCGTATGCTTTCGTACACGATTAATCTTAAGCACCTGCTCTTCCAACGATCGCGGTAGGATGCTGGTCCTGTATTGTTCTAGGAGGTTATCGCCCTCCATCAGGCTTGCCTTTTCTTTTTCAGAAGAGGTTAGTTTAATGCTTATCGCTTGCGATGCCGCTACCGGAGGATGCCGACGGGGCTGTCCAGGTATCTTTTGCAGGTCAGAGTGCTTCTCCTTAGGGATGAAAGGGGGCTGATATTTCAATTCTACTTTCTGGCTCTTGTATCGCAGTTCTCATTGGGAGAAATAAATAAACACCATCACATTCACAAGTGGTTCCCGCGTCGCATGTATCTAGCGGGTAAGGGAGGGGGGTACGACATTGGCGACGTTAGTTTTACAGTTTTCTTGTAGGGCAGTTTCACAGTTCATCACGTTCCTCTATTAGTTTATTGCTAATCGCCTGAGGTGCCGATACCGGGGAATGCCAACGGCGCTGTCCAGACATCTTTTACGGGCCGCTACTCCCTCTTTGGAGAGGCGGGGAAGCTTACTTTTCAATTCCGTCTCTCGCATAGAGCGCCTGATAATTCCAAAATGGGCACATATCTGGTACTGGCCAGGCTCAACGGTGCTTAACTTCGGTAATCTAACGAGAACCGCTACGCATCGTATAGAATCTATTTTTTTATTATGTAGTGATTGTATTGCTATGGTTTTCTAGATGCTAATTCCATGAAAGTTCGGCGTGTGTTTATAAAATAGTGCTCAATAAGTATTTCAAGAGCACTATTATAATATAAATTTATTTATTTATAAAAATATCATTGGCTACATATGTGCATACATGTGTCAGCTACGTCAACTACACACTAGACGCACCTAATCTTATTTATATATTGCTTTTGTGTATGCGATATCAGTTGAAATTTTAATGAATTTTGTTTCAGTCGATAAGAACGCCCGAGAAAGCTGGATTTCGAACGAGATCCTAGCTGAAATATGTATGTACATATCTAGCCAATGATGTTTGTAGAAATAAAAGAATTTATTTTATTTTAATAAAATTTAAATGAGAAATTTGAAAACTTTGAGGTGTCGGAAATAATAAAATCATTTCAATTTACTTTTTTATTGTCATAAGTCTAATATTTCGCTAAAATAGCTTCATTAGGATAGGAAGTCCGGTCTGTCATTTTTTTTTTTCTTTTCTCCATTTTGGTCTTATGGAGGAGGTGATGCTCCGGAGTAGAAGAGAAGAGAAATATACGTGTTGTTCCCGTGGTTCCACGTGTATTTTGCTCAGTTTTGAGCGGGAAATTTAAAGTAAAATATGGTCCATTTCTTATATATATACTAGCAAAAGTACCCGTCATTGATTGGGTTCAAAAACAACCTACAGAAAATGTACTCTGATTTATGAAAGTATGATAGGTTATGAAAAGGAAGGGTTGTAAATTTGGGGGTATCAAAACCAAAACAAAATATGATGAAAGTAAAAATAAAATAGATAAACCCCACATAATTTATTATACCATACCTGTTCACACTGAAACACTTATCACAATATTCTGTGGATCTATATTAAAAAAAACCTTGTTAAACTTTGTGATATATTTCCATTCTATGTGGTCAGGCACGAACGGACATCCCATAATTTTATTATACTATATTTCTTCAAACTGCAACATAATTATCAAAGTATACTTACGCAGATAGATATGAAAAGTCTTTATTAACGTTTGTCCCTATTTCCATTCTATGGAGGCCAGGCGCGAACGCAGACCCCACAATTTTATCATACCATCCCTATTTAAGTTGAAACATACTTATCAAAATATTCTTATGTACATCTATATCAAAAACATTTGTAAGCGTCTTTTTTTTTTTTTAAGTTTTAATTTTTTTTATTTCCATACTTTGTGGACCAGGCGCGAACGCAAACCCCACAATTTTCATGAACCAACGTTCTGCCAGATCAAACATACCAATTACTGTGTCTCGATACATCTTCTATCATTATATGTAATCAGTTTTCTATAATAGTCAACCGAACAGGAACCTATTCGTGACCAGACACACACACAGACGTTCAGATATATATAAAAAATAAATTCCACAGCCAAACAACGTCGCAGCCCACAAGAGCCATGACAGTCAAAGAACCGGAAGTCCAAGACTCGAGTTTCGCCCTTATTTGGGCTAATCAGTTAGACACATTCGAACTCAGGATTCGAAACCCGAGCCTCTTGCATGCAAGGCAAGCACTCTACCAACTGAGCAAACGCACTGCACACAAGAATTTCTATTAACCAACACAGATCAAGCAAACCGCGCCGAACGTTGAGACGAAGTAGGTTAATTTCACAGTCGGACTTCGGCGCGGTTTTACAAATATTTTAATGGAATGTGTTCTGATGAACTCGTTTCACTTGTACCCCCTCGACGTACATATCCCCGACAAACCCGCTCAGCAATAAGATCTCACCCATTCACTGTTGTTGTCACTAAATGCCAGAAATCTTTCGATTTTAATAGTTTCTTCCCTCGAACTGCTAGACTTTGGAATTCCCTTCCTGCTGCCTGCTTCCCTGGCTGTACTGATATGCAGAAGTTTAAATGTAACATAAACAAATATCTTGTTAATCTTTCCTAGGCATGGCCCCAGATAGTAGCCCCTTACGTCCAAGTGGCGATATGCTTTGTAAGGGGTGAACATGAGTAAAAAAACAAAAACAAAAAAAAGATAAAATCATTTTTACTTTTTTTGTTGTACGTCCAATATTTCGCTAAAATTAGCTTCGTCAGGGTAGGAAGTTCGGATATTTTTTTATTTTTCTTTTTCTTTTATGAATTAATTTAACCGGGATTTTTGAGTGTTATGGTTTGAGTGTTCGCTGGAACTGTAATTTCATTTTCGGTCGAATTATTACGAAGATACCAAAATGATACTTGATGTTTCCTTGCTAAACAGTTAGCTTTACAAGGTATGAACGCTTTATTTTTCATACTTTTAATGGCCTTGTGCCTATTTTTTTTTTTTTTTAATATGTTCCTTGAACGGGCGGTTCTATGAAAGAAACTTTCCTTATGGAATTGTTTGTTTAGTTTTAGACACAGAGAATGGGCGAAATTGTTGACAGTGATTGTAGCTAGACCAGCGTTTGTTGCGAATGTTTTACGGGGGGCGGGCATAGATTGATTAAATTGTATTTTTATCTTATAGCAAATGAATAATTCAGAGTGTAATGTCTTTTCCTTTCTAACAGAAGAGACGTTGTGAGACTCTCTCTGCTTTGTCGTTATTTTCACGACAGGTGCCCAACTGAGCTTCAATCTACATAGGAGTCAGCACTTATCATGGCCCGGAGGCCACTCGAGGATAAGGATTATTGAATGAACAGTAGTCAGTGGGATACGCATCGTAGTAATTGTTAGTAGTGAAAAATTGGTAAATTGGATTACTTAAGGGGAACGGCTCATCAAGAATTTGTTTACTTTAGACTTGAAGACTACCAAACCGTAGTCATCTGGAAAACGGACAAACAGAAGAGAGTTCTACAGGTGTGCAGCTCTAAGAAAGAAACTTTGTTCATGGAATTTACGTTTAGGTTTTGGCACAGATAAAGAGTGGAGGAAATTATTGATAGTGGTTTTAGCTAGATGAGTGTCTCTCATGAAAGTTTGGCGAAGGGAGACAATAGATTGGAGCTCAGACGAGCGCTTGCCATGAAAATAAGGATAAAGCAGAGCCAGGCTCGCAACGTCTCTTCTGTGGGGAAAGAGGTTGCAGGGAAGAGAAAAGGGCATCTCCCTACTAGGCTACGAAGTCTATTTTGAACTCTGTCAAGGCAGGATGAGTTGCTTCCAGCAGCCCCTGCCCAGATGTGGCAACAGTACTCCATCCTCGGACATATCTGCACTTTTATATAGATAGAGAATTGCATCAGCAGTGACATATCTACTGGCGCATTAAAAGGATCCCACTATTTTTCCAGTGACCTTGGCAACAGTTTGGATTTATCATGATGACAAATAAAAACACGTCTATTTCTCGCATTTGAAGAGGCAGAGAACATAGAGACGCACGGACTTGTGTCAGTATTATAACGAGTGTGCTACCTGCTTGAAAATTTGCCATCTGTTATGGGGCACGAAGGGAATACACGTATAAAAAAGGAAATCAAATAGAATGTTGGCTTTCATGTACGTTAAACTGTCGTCTCATTATTTAGGCACGAGGAGTAGTCACACAGGCTATCATCAAATATTTATCTTTATGAACAACTTGTGGTGTTCCCTGGAGTCTGAGTGTCAAGAAGTCTCCTCAGATTTCCAGAACTCTTCACCTGTCTCGATAACCTTTGCAAAAGAATTTGCGTTATCGCAACAGCCGTTTATCATTGATTTCTCTTTGGCAACGACCATTGGGCGTCACTGGAATTTGGGTTGCAATAAGCCTCCGCAAGATCCCAGTTCTCCTTGCACTCATCTAGCGGAAGTCTGGTTAGTGCTCTCTCCTCGGTTTTTCCATCCTCCTTGACCCTCACTAATTTTGTCCGGCGCCTGTTTACACACGCGAAAAAAAGGGGGGAGGTCGGAAAGATACAATAAATAAATAAATAAATAAAAAGGCGGGAGCTTTTCAACTTATAGGAGGGGAGCCGGAGCTTTCCAACAAACTGAATAAAAAGAGTCAGAGCTTCTCAAGGTACGTGTATGCTCGTGCGCGCATACACGCATACATGCACACATACACACGAACTTCTTGCGGATGGAAAAAAGAGTCGCAGCTTCTCAACGTACGGGGTGGGGTGGGGGGAGTCGGAGTTTCGTGATGCACGGGATGAGGAAGGGGAGACGGAGCTTTACAAGACACTGAATGAAAAGGGCTACGCTTTCTCAACGCGCGCACACACACACACACACACACACGAACTTTCTGCGTATAGAAAAAAAAGAGCCGGAGTTTTCCAACGCAGGTAAAAAGAATACCCCTCTCTCTCTCTTTCTCTCTCTCTCTCTTTCTCTCTCTCTCTTTCTCTCTCTCTCTTTCTCTCTCTCTCTCTTTCTCTCTCTCTCCGTCTCTCTAAAAAAATGAATAAAAACCGCATAAAAACTCGGAGCTCCCCAACACACAAAATACAGTGTTAATTCGAGTGACAATCATTTTAAATACGAGTTTTCTGTCGAATCAATCTTTCTCCCAAGTTTCGTCCGTCTCGCTCGTTCTCGCGCTCTTTCTATCCGTTTATCTTGGATTCCGTTATGGAAATAGAAACGCCGCAGGTATCGCTTCCCGTCCGATGTCGTCTTTTTCAACAGCAACTGTCGCCGCGAAACTGGCTTCATCGCAAGTGTAATTAAAATACGAATCGCTCGTTGACTTTATTATTACTCCTATTCCTTTGGCCTCACGTGGAGTTTCTCTTCATATTTTCCTGTCACGTTTCTGTGATGTATCTATGAATATAAATCTAATCCTGATAATACAGGCTGGTAGACACGTATATGCATATGAACACGATTGGAGTAATAGCTTGAATACAATTAGGTATGATCAAACGTAAGTTGAAAGATAGTGACGAACATATGTTGCCAGATAGATAGTCGTGAACAGATGTTGGGAGATAGACTGGCCAATACACGTCGTTAGACTGACCAACATGTCGTTAGATAGATAGCGACCAACAAACTGACATCGTCAGATGAATAGCGACTAACAGACGGACGTCGTCAGTTAGATAGCGATCAACAGATGGACGTCGTCAGATAGACGGCGACCAACAGACTACGTCGTCAGATAGACGGCGACCGACAGACGGACGTCGTCAGATAGATGGCTACCGACAGACGTACGTCGTCAGATACACAGCGACCGACAGACAGGCAGGTGTCGTCAGAAAGACAGCAAGCGACCAACAGACGGATGTCGTCAGATAGAGGGCTACCGACAGACGTACGTCGTCAGATGGACACGGCTAACAGACGGACGTCGTCAGGTAGATAGCGATTAGCATACATCGACAGATAGACATGAACCGTCGTCGCTAGCCAGCTAAACAGATAGTCAAAGTCACCAACCGACGCCGGTGGATAGATAGGTAGCTATTAATCGGGATCGCTATGTAGATAGGATAAATATGCTTGGGGTAATGAATTTCTATTAGTATGTTTTTATCTATCTATTCACGTGGATCATCAATCTCTCTTTCTCTCTGTGTGCGTCGAACCCTGCATTTCCCTGTGTCTGTGTGAGCGACGTGCCTAGGTAATACAACCCTAGTTAAAGAGCAGACACACCGAACCTGAATGGGCCACTTTCGCTTACTACTAAATTACGAATGCCATTTTCAGCCACTCTCTCTCTCCTCTCTCTCTCTCTCCCCCTCTCCCTCTCTCCTCCCCCTCTCCCTCTCTCTCTCTCCCCCCTCTCTCTCTTCCCCCTCTCCCTCTCTCTCTTCCCCTCTCCCTTCTCTCTCTTCCCCCTCTCCCTCTCTCTCTTCCCCCTCTCCCTCTCTCTCTCCCCTCTCCCTCTCTCTCCTCTCTCCCTCTCTCTTTCCCCCTCTCCCTCTCTCTCTTCCCCTCTCCCTCTCTCTCTTCCCCTCTCCCTCCTCTCTCCCCTCTCCCTCTCTCTCTTCCCCTCTCCCTCTCTCTCTTCCCCTCTCCCTCTCTCTCTCCTCCCTCTCTCTCTCTCTCCCTCTCTCTCCTTCTCCCTCTCTCTCTCTCTCCCCTCTCTCTCTTCTCCCCCTCTCTCTCTCTCCCCCTCTCTCTCTTCTCTCCCTCTCTCTCTTCTCCCCCTCTCTCTCTTCTCCCCCTCTCTCTCTCTCTTCTCCCTCTCTCTCTCTCTCTTCTCCCTCTCTCTCTCTCTCTACTCCCTCTCTCTCTCTCTACTCCCTCTCTCTCTCTCTCTACTCCTCTCTCTCTCTCTCTACTCCCTCTCTCTCTCTCTTCTCCCTCTCTCTCTCTCTCTTCTCCCTCTCTCTCTCTCTCTCTCTTCTCCTCTCTCTCTCTCTCTTCCTCCCTCTCTCTCTCTTCTTCTCTCTCTCTCTCTTCTCCCTCTCTCTCTCTCTTCTCCCTCTCTCTCTCTCTTCTCCCTCTCTCTCTCTCTTCTCCCTCTCTCTCTCTCTCTCTTCTCCCTCTCTCTCTTCCCCCTCTCTCTCTCTTCCCCCTCTCTCTCTCTTCTCCCTCTCTCTCTCTCTCTCTTTTCCCCTCTATCTCTCTTTTTCCCCTCTATCTCTCTTTTCCCCTCTATCTCTCTCTTCCCCTCTATCTCTCTCTTCCCCTCTATCTCTCTCAAAACACACACACACACACACACACACATATAATTTACTTAGGCAAAATTTTCTGCTGTTGTCGTTGAATATATTACACAATCTTTGTCTAGTAAACACATTGTAAGCAATATTTTCAAAATTCTAACGAATTTTCGCAAGTGAGGTTGAAAAGATTTCCAAATGTCGTGTTGTCTGTGACTTTCTTCATCGCCCGAGCTTTCGACTAACTCCGGGTTATCTACTCGACGGTAGTAGCGGGCTAGTTAGCATTCTCCCTGTTCTGTTTAACCATTTTCCTAACTCTTCCCGACTGTTTTATGGGGCGTGTTTTATTTTATTTTTACTTATTTTTATGAAGTTGGTAAGTAACTCTATTACGTAAAAGTCACTTTGAGTGCGTGTGTGTGTGTGTCTGTGTGTGTGTGTGTGTGCGTGTGTTACTTCCTCATTGATTCCGAAACGGCTGAGCCTATCTTTTTCAAATTTCACACGAAGGTAATTTATGTGTGTGGCAGTGTTCTTAGATAGGGTTTCTGTAGAAAATCATCCGATAATTATCGAAAATCGAAAAAAACAAAAAAAACAAAATCCGATCTTAAATATAGCTTTTCTCTCTTATAGATAAAAAATAATAATTTTTACAGGGGAATATTTTACGTTACACCGGCCAGGAAGCTAATAAAATCTGAACTAATAATTTCTTAAAAAAAAAAACAAGAGTTATTATAATCTGGAGATATAGTTTAATAGTAGAGCATTTGAATACAGATCGAAGGATCCTCTGTTCAGGTCCGGATGAATGTCACCATTTTATTTTAATTTTTCGTTAATGAGTTTAATTTACGATAAAAAAAGAGACACTATTGAAAATCGCCGCAAATCATTTCTTTGTATGCATATTTTAAAAGTAAACATTAACTAGAAGTGACTTTTCCAGGGCATTCATCGTCAAGCATAAATATCAGCTGACGTGATATTGTAAACAAACACAGACGGAATTTGATGAACGACATTATTATTATTTATTTATTTATTTACTAGCTTAGGTACCTGGCGTTGCGCGAGTGTTTGGAGGTGTGTGTTGGGCATAAAAAAAGTAGGAGTAAGCAAGGAGGCTCGAACCCGTGACGCGAAAGCGGAAAAGAAAGGGGAGGTGTGTGTAAGAGTGTTGGTTGAGAAAAAAAAAAAAGAAAAAAAAATTTCGAACGCAAAATAAAGTGATAGTAGGCAAGCAGGCTCAAACCAGAATCGCGAGGGAGGAAAAGAAAGTGAAAAAAAAAAAAACGTGACGTGTTAGCTGTTGCGCCCATCGCCAAACCGGAAGTGACATAGGTTTAAATTAAGGCTAGACAATCAAAAAGAGGCGATGACTTTCGAAAATATCGGCAAAAAGGGTGACCCCTCCATGTAGAAAAGTACCCAGTTGCGGGTGAAGGAATTAATGTTTTTAGCCAATGTTTTAATATTTGTCTTCCGTAGAGTCGAGCGTTAAAATAATACCGATCTCGTAAAAATCCGTTGTCGAAAGTTTTTGCGAGACATACAAACATACATGCATTCAAACAGACAGGTGAGATTTATATTATAGATTTATTTGCAAATTAGTCCACCCAGCAAATTATTCCTCGTAATATATAATAATCAATAGAGGATTGATTCTATAATGATTAATACATATGCAATTTGTATAAATTAAGATAGGTTAAAGTGTATTGTATGACCGGGCAACGCCAGGCTACCAGCCATTTAGTTTATAGCGGTTTCTGGTAGTTCCAGTTTTATCCCGTATCTTTTATTACTTTCATTGTAGTCTGAACTATTCGATGTTTTTAATGGATATTTTTTTCTTAGCTATACCTTAACACTTCCGCCGTTCCCAACAAGCAAGCTTTCGACAAAATTGGAAAAGAAATTGTCTCACCAGTCTGATAAAGTAGTTTATGGTGGCTTTTCGTTATGGCCCCAAATGCTCCAATTACAATAGAAATCAGATTTATTCGTATTATTTGGATTCATCAATTTACTGTTCTTATCTTGAGTATGATTTTCACAACGTTTCGGTCGCTGTAACCCCCGACCTTCTTCAGGTGTATCTTGTCGAACTCGGGAATGTTTCTGTCGAACTCGGGAATTTGGACGGAATTTTGAACGGAGACTTTATGTACTTCATGTTCTTGTTCCGTCAGCTATGATTGGACAGAGGTCCTAAGTCATTCGCAATTGTATTTTTTCGGTCGCCCACCATGAGGATTGAACCTTCAACCTACAGGAGAATATCACTTTTTACAATTGATTTTTCCAAGTACTCTAGTCACTGCGCCATGGGTCTTTGCGTCCTTCTCGAGTTCGGCAGAAAAATTCCCGAATTCGACAAGATGCACATGAAGAAGGTCGGAGTTTACATCGACCGAAACTTTGTGAAAGTGAGAACAGTAGTCTGATGAATCCAAATAATACGAATAACCAATCCTTATCTCAAAAAGTTCAGATTGACTTTACATTTCTTTAATTTAACAAATTCCAATTTCAGATTTTGACACAGTGGACCCCGACATACGAGATTCGTTATCGGATGAAGCTCGTATCTCGAATTAAAATGGCACCATTAAGGAGACGTAGTGAAACACAACACACTCGATCACATAGCGGTTGCATCTGGAAACTCATTACTTGGATTTTCGCTCGTATGTAGGGGAGGATTTTTGCTCTGAAGCAATCTCGTATCTCGAATTTCTCGTAACTCGGGTAGCTCGTATGTTGGGGGTCCACTGTATTTAGTTTTTCATGTTCTTTCTCTTGTACTTTGGCATTGAAAGGCTAGGTCATGTCAATGATTGAGCAAGTTCTCTTTTTTATGTTTAAAACAAATTATATCAGATTTGGAATGTTCAAGGACCTTATTAGTTTGTATGCGCATGTTCCAAATAAGTTTGACGTTGTCGTTTTCCTGTAGCACTTCTGATTTATGCTCACAACTAGGACTGTGACAACAGCATATTCTTTTCATTGTTTTGACTCTTACGTATATATCCGTTAATATCTTATATGTTTTTATATAGACTGATGTAGTTCTTGCTTGATTGACTGTGTCTTCCTGTGTCGGATATATACTTGAGAGTCCAAAGAATAAAGAGAATAAACTTCTTGTTGTGGTCTAATTCATAGAGTTCGCGCATTATTAGTAGTAGTCCTAGTATTATTAATTGTAGTAGTAGTAGTAATAGTATTGTTTTTATTATTTATTACTAGCGGGACCTGTGGAAATTCCACAAGGGACTCATTCATATGTAATATATTGATGTTGGCATTCTGTAGATGTTCAGTGTCAATGGAGACGCTCTGATATTATGGTAGCTTTTTTGTTAAAACTGCAAAAGTATATATAAGCTAGTACGAACGCCCGGTAAAGACCATGCGTAAAGTGTGCTTAAATATGATATTTTAATTCTTGCAGATTTCGTATATATTATTATAGAGTTAATATTCTATCGATTTTTATTGTTGCAATTTAAAAAATAAAACAATATATCCATATAATATGGGTGCATTAGCTTGAATTGAAACCGAAATAAAAACTTATATATGTGTGTGTGTATATATAACTTGAGTTCCTTCAGTCATAACCTAAACTAAAACTTATGAGGAATTATTGGTAAAATTATGTATTTAAAAAAGAAATAAATCATTTAAGTGTCATCAGCTATAGTCGAAACCGAAACCAAAACTTATGAAAAATTCTTGGTAAAATTATTTATAAGAAATAGAACATAACAATCAAACGACCCGGATGTAACCGTTACAGACAAAAGAACACACACGTCATCGTATTAATATATAGATTATTATTTGTACTCGCTAGGAGTTCTCAAACAAACAATCATCAGAGATTATTCATTGCCAACAGCCAGTGGTGTTCCCTGAAGATTGGACAACATGTCTCCCTACATTTTTAATAGTCTCAGTCTCCGTCGTTGTGTTATCGCAACAGCCGCTTACTATTGATTTGTCGTTGTTTTTTTCCATAGACATTACCACTTATCAAGCCTCAGAGACCACTCGAGGATAAGGGTTAAAGAGTATACAGTAGTCAATTGGACAATATAGTAATCGTTAGTAATGGAAATTCGGTAAATTTGTTAACTTAAGTGGAATGGCTCATCAAGAACTTGTTTACGTTGGACTTGAAGACAACCATATTGTAGTCAGCCGGAAAGCAGGCAAACGGAAGACAGTTCTACAGGCGTGTAGTTCTACGAAACCTATGATAAATAAAATACCAAAACATATTAATTCCATATTAAATATTACAGAGTATCCTATACATTTATATCTACCAATTTTTATTCCCTTTTGGAAAATATAAAAAATATATAACTCATAAAACTATGCCTGCGTTTGTTAGCTGAGGTGATTGGGCACCCCAGAAGGACAAAGCGACGTCTACCTCATAGGAAAACTGAGATACAACTGCGCTATACCATGTGCGCTATACTCTCACGAAGTCAGAAGAGTGCTAGAAGAGAGGAAAGAAATGTTGCCAACTGGGGATTATGACGACTTAAGTAAAATTGGGGTGACAAACATGCTATTAGACTAAAGCAGGGACAAACAAAAAATGTTCTCATTTAAAATTTGAACAAAAAAAAAACACACACACACACACACACACAAAAGACGCAAAAGACAGACAGCATAACTATGTAATGGCTGAATACATCCGGGTTCCTCCTCACAAGAATATCATTGCCTGGTGTAAGCCATAAACACCGACGAGTATTGCAGTCTGGGGGAGATGACAAAAGATACGCCGGAAGCTTAAAGCTTAAGCTTATTACCATATACGACTAAGAACAAGCGTTCATTAATGCGACTTATTATATGTTGTTGCTTGACTACTTGTAGCCAAGATCACCCAGCTATCTCAAACAAATATATCCCTTTCCAGGACAAATCGGAACCGATCACCTAATCGTGGATTCTATAGGACGAAATAAAAATCGCGAGACTCACAGCTTGTTCTGGAGAATTCTTGCGATGGCCGCGTCCAACTCCTTGATTATATGGTTCAAAAAGTTAAGTATAAGTCCTAATATTTAGCGATGTTTTACTTTTATTAGCCACAAACAAGGCACAGTGTTACTTGCGCGTAAAAGGGCTACTTTTTGCAGCCTTATTTAAATCGACACTTTTTAGAGAGTTAGTTAATATTGATTGAACTTCTGCATGCCAGTACATTGAGGAAAGCAGAACATTTGTTTTTTTTTACAAAGGAATCACCATTTATTGAGCCCCGGAGGCCACTCGAGGATAAGGGTTAATGAGTGTACAGTAGTCCATGGAAAAGTAATTGTAGTAATTTAACCAATTTGGATTACTTAAGGGGATGGCTCATAAAGAACTTGTTTACTTTGGACTTGAAGACAACCGTATTGTAATCAGTTGGAAAGCAGGAAACCTGAGCAGAGTTCCACAGGTGTGCAGTTCTAAGAAAGAAGTTTTGTCCATGGAATCTACGTTTAGGTTTAGGCACAGATAAAGAGTGGCGGAAATTATTGATAGTGGTTTCAGGTAGACGTATGTTTTTCGTGAAAGTTTAGCAAAAGGGGGCTACAGATTGGAGCTCAGACGAACACTTGCCATAAAAATAAAAGGCTCGTATAATCTCTTCTGTTGGGAAAAGTTTGCAGCGAAGAGAAAGGGGTATCTCCCACTAGGCTACGCAGTCTATTTTGAATTTAAATACGATTGAATGCCGTTTCCCCACACCCGTTTCTCATACCCGCTCTCCTGGACGCCACTGATCAGGACAAAACCGTGAGTTATCTCCGATCTTTTTATATGTGCTGCTAATTAATAGTAGTGTCTAGATTCAAAGTGCATACCGTACCATGAAATGCCAGCGGGTTTGATAAAATTCCATCTCGTATGTTCAGAATTCCTGTAAGAATAAAAAAAAAAGGTTGGCTTTCTTGAACATTCCTTTGATTCGGGGCATATCCGCAACTAGTTAACTGTCCTCTTAATCGGCTTCGAACACAGTGGAATTATCGGCCTTTACGCACGTACGTACGTACACCCACTAGAAAAACGTTAAGGTCTTTAACAATCCTCCTTTTAACCAGAATACGTGTTGCTAAGATCGGGAATAATAAACGTCGACGCACAGAAAAAGATTTTCTCTCTTTTGTCAGCGTAAGTAAATTTTAGCACGTTAAAGGAATTCACATTCTTTGCAGCATCCTTGGCAATATCCTCAATGTATTTGTTCCAATTCATGTTGCAGGTGAATGTGAACCAAGGAGTTTGAACGATGAGCTCTTCGTTTTGTTGATCAAATGTATTGGAAACTGATTACAAAGACCAAAGCAGAAATCCTAATATATTAGACTCTTACTATTCGTGTATCAAGAATTAAAAGCGACTGTGGAATATAGCAGTTTAAATAGCGACCGTAAAATATGGCCCCCTTAATAGCGTCCGTAAAATATGGTCCCTTTAATAGCGACCGTAAAATGTGGCCGCTTTGATAGCGACCATTAAATATGGCCCCTTTAATAGCGAACATTAAATATGGCCCCTTTAATAGCGACCATTAAATATGGTCCCTTTAATAGCGACCATTAAATATGGCCCCTTTAATAGCGACCATTAAATATGGTCCCTTTAATAGCGACCGTAAAATATGGTCCCTTTAATAGCGACCGTAAAATATGGTCCCTTTAATAGCGACCGTAAAATATGGTCCCTTTAATAGCGACCGTAAAATATGGTCCCTTTAATAGCGACTGTAAAATATGGTCCCTTTAATAGCGACCGTAAAATATGGTCCCTTTAATAGCGACTGTAAAATATGGTCCCTTTAATAGCGACCGTAAAATATGGTCCCTTTAATAGCGACTGTAAAATATGTTCTCTTTAATAGCGACCGTAAAATATGGGCCCTTTAGTAACGACCGTAAAATATGGTCCCTTTAATAGCGACCGTAAAATGTGGATCCTTTAATAACGACCGTAAAATGTGGCCCCTTTAATAACGACCGTAAAATGTGGCCCCTTTAATAACGACCGTAAAATGTGGCCCCTTTAATAACGACCGTAATATGTGGCCCCTTTAATAACGACCGTAAAATGTGGCCCCTTTAATAACGACTGTAAAATATGGACCTTTTAATAACGACCGTTAAGTATAGAACTTTTAATAGCGACTGTAAAATTTAGCACCTTTGATAGCTACAGTTAAATATAGCATTTTTAATAGTTACCGTAAATCATAGCACTTTTAATAGCGATTGTGAAATATAGCACTTTTAATGGCGACCGTAAAATATGGAAGTTTTAATGGCGATTTATATAAAGTGTCCTTCTCTGTATGGTGCAAAACTGTCTCTATCAAATCTCTATCAATTTTAGTTGTACAGATTTGATATATATATGTGTGTGTGTGTATTTATATTTAGAGGTATATTTAGTAAAAAAGCAGGAAAAGGCTGAAATAATAAAAATATATATATATATGATTTTTTGGACCTGTGAAACAAATTCAATTTGGTGATTAGCCGGTAAAAATAGCTGCTAAGGGGTCAAAGTTAAAAAACTGGAATTGACAGGTATAAGTGGATTAAACTTGTTACTTCTAAGTATGCGCAAATGTACATTTATATGTTAAAGTCGGCTACATTTTAAAGATTTCTTATCTATTTGTCGTTAGCACAAACGGTAACAAATAAGGCTGGAACACTAAATGTTTTGATTTCGATTCTAGTTAATGGCACAAAAACCTGCATGAACTAAAATATCATATTTAAGTGTATTTTACGACGGGGCAACGCCGGGGAACCTGATAGTTGATTATAGAATATACTCATTGCTTTCATTTTAAAGTTGGTCATATAATCTCTTATAATTTATGCGTGAACTAGAATTGTTTTTTTAGCCTATATATTAAGACAAATTTTCATTGTACAACGGAACTCTGTAATTTCCGTGCCCACAAGATACGATTTTATGTGTGCGATGTCAAACATTTCTTTCAAGATAGATCGATTGGTGTATCTATCTACTATTATATCAAAGTCACTTTGTGTGTGTTTCAGTTCGTTCCTCGGAGGTTCCGAAACTGCTGGGCCCATCTTTTTTCAAATTTCACAGAAAGCTAATTTATATGTCTCGCAGTGTTCTTAGAAATGTTTCGTACATAAATTCATCCGATAAGTATCGAAAAAAAATTCGATCCTAAAGAGATTTTCTTTCTTATAGATTAAAAAAAAAAAACAATTTTTACAGGGGAATATTTTACGTTACACCGGCCAAGGTAGATAATAAAATTACAGTAAATTATTTAATTTATTTATTGCTGGCTATTCTCATCTTTCTTAGTTGTTGTTCATGATATTTCGGCCAACTATTCCTCTGGCCTTCGTCAGGTGGTAAACGCAACAGGATATGAACTCTGAACCTCCTAACTGCATTCTCAGCAAATACTGCCATCCATAGTTTTTGATTGTAGTAATCCATGAGAATGCAGTTAGGAGATTCGGAGTTCCTATCCTGTTGTGGTTACCACCTGACGAAGGCCAGAGGAATACTTGGCTGAAACGTTGTGAAAAAACAGCTAAGAAAGACGAGAATAATACCCGGCAATAAATAAATTAATTAATAAATAATACTCATCTCAATAACGAATTCCAATTTAATAACATATATAGTAAATTATTTCTTCTTAAAAACAGATTGTCATCTGGAGATATAGTTCAGTGGTAGAACATTCAACTATAGATCGAATGATCCCGTGTTCAAGTCCGGGTGTACCTCACCATTTTATTTTAATTTTTTTTATTAATTTACAATAGAAGAGGTAATATTTAAAATCGCCGCAACTCATTTTTTTTTTTTTGTTTTTGCATATTTTAAACGTCAACATTAATCAGAAATGACTTTTCCAGGGTATTCCTCGTCAGTTGACATGATATCGTAAACAAACATGGGCATAATTTGATGAACAACATTATTATTATTATTATTATTATTATTATTATTATTATTATTATTTTATATTTTTTATTTTTTTATTTTATTTATTTATTTTGCGAGTTAGTCCACCGGCCAACTTCTTCCTCGGAATATATAATCAATAGAGGACTGATTCTATAAAAATACATACGCATCTGCATAAATTAAAATATCACGTTTAAGTGTATTGTACCAGCGGGCCACGCCGGGCTACCAGATAGTATATGTACAGGCCAGCTTTACATGGTTTTAAAGTGTTTTCAAACCTATTAATTCTTTACATAAGCAAACTGTCACGTGAACGATTTGCACATGCGCAGTCGAAAAACAGTCGACAAACATAAACATCCGATGGCCCCCTACGTACCTATTTTTTAATTGTGATCCCTTTTATCCACTTCTCTGTATACCCTATATATCAAATTTCAAGTCTTTAGATCAAAGAATCGTTGAGTATATAGGTTGAGAAGTGTCCTCAGATACACGCAGATACATTCTCCCTTTTATAGATGGGTGTGTATATATATATATATATATATATATATATATATATATATATA
The DNA here is from genome assembly GCF_053919585.1 of Euprymna scolopes. Classification (NCBI taxonomy): domain Eukaryota; kingdom Metazoa; phylum Mollusca; class Cephalopoda; order Sepiida; family Sepiolidae; genus Euprymna; species Euprymna scolopes. The sequence goes on along the minus strand of NC_136517.1, from coordinate 92,357,538 downwards.
TATATATATATAAATAAATTAGATTTCAACACTAATAAGT
>NC_136517.1:92339998-92354998 GCF_053919585.1 Euprymna scolopes | reverse complement strand
TTATTCACGTATAGTCAATCGGGGTGGATGCTTATTCACGTATAGTCAATCGGGGTGGATGCTTATTCACGTATAGTCAATCGGGGTGGATGCTTATTCACGTATAGTCAATCGGGGTGGATGCTTATTCACGTATAGTCAATCGGGGTGGATGCTTATTCACGTATAGTCAATCGGGGTGGATGCTTATTCACGTATAGTCAATCGGGGTGGATGCTTATTCACGTATAGTCAATCGGGGTGGATGCTTATTCACGTATAGTCAATCGGGGTGGATGCTTATTCACGTATAGTCAATCGGGGTGGATGCTTATTCACGTATAGTCAATCGGGGTGGATGCTTATTCACGTATAGTCAATCGGGGTGGATGCTTATTCACGTATAGTCAATCGGGGTGGATGCTTATTCACGTATAGTCAATCGGGGTGGATGCTTATTCACGTATAGTCAATCGGGGTGGATGCTTATTCACGTATAGTCAATCGGGGTGGATGCTTATTCACGTATAGTCAATCGGGGTGGATGCTTATTCACGTATAGTCAATCGGGGTGGATGCTTATTGCAGTATGGGCAATCAGGGTGGGTGTTTATTGCAGTATGGGCAATCAGGGTGGGTGTTTATTGCAGTATAGGCAATCAGGGTGGGTGTTTATTGCTGTACAGGCAATCGGCTTATTCACGTATAGTCAATCGGGGTGGATGCTTATTCACGTATAGGCAATCGAGGTGGATGTCTATTGTTCTAAAGGGAATCTGGTGGGAATTATTGTTGCAAAGACGATCGGGGTGGATGTTTATTGTTGTATTGGCAATCGGGGTGGATATTTCTTGCTGTATAGGCAGCTGGGGTTATTTTCTTTATAAAAATAAAAACTTTATCAGTCCGCGACATTTTTGGATTATTATTTCATAATTTCGTCACTGATAAGTACAGAATAAATATTTTGCTGTGTTCAATTTTTTAAGAAACGGCGCGGGGGCGTATTCTAAACAACAACCAAAAGCATGGCAGAATGACGTATCTAAAACAAACGGATAAAAACAACGCAAAATAAATAAAATAACCAGAAAAAGAATGAACGCGGACTTCATTGTATATTTGCCCCCTGAATGATCACGCATGATCTGCAAACGCGTCTATTGCGCGGATTCCTCATCGTCTCGTCACGATTACAGGTTCGATGTTATAGGACGTGTCGTCCAGTTCTTTGTGCGGCGGTTGAAGTTTTTAATCATCAACGTCGACTGGTCATCTATTTGACACGTCATGCAGTAATATCTTAATTTTTCTATCCTTTTTCTTCTTGATAGCCTTTTACCACGTATATTCTCGAAATGTTGAGTTGGCCTTCCGTCAATTAGTAACGACATTAAGTACGTTTTTATAATATATATATGTGTGTGTGTGTGTGTGTGTTCGCACCAACGGCCTCGTACGCATTAACCGCTTCCCGACTACTACTGCTAGTGGCATTCAATTGTCAGCACAACCAAATCTTACACATTTCTGACGATGTCTTGACGAAAGACGAAAAGCAACAGAATCACGACATGCTTCGAAGAGATGAATCTTCCTATGCGACATTTATTAATACCTTTGATCTATACAGAGAAAACATCATTAGAAAAAGTTAAAAATAAAAATGCATAACTAAACAAAAGCTCTCTGGTGTCTTTAACAATGTTTGTTTAAATGAAAAAATGCTGCCTAAATATACACGATTCACACACACACACACACACACAAACACACATATATATATATATATACAGTGCTGACAAAAATTTAAGCTAAATTGAATGTAACTGTTTAAACAATCTATGCCTCATTTGATTCGCCTTTTATTCCTCCATAAATCTTGGTCACAGTCTGTGACAAGGATGAAGCATATCGTTGCATATAATTTTTGAAATTAACCAGATGTGACAATCAGGCTTTAGTAGGGTGTATTCCAATTCTTGCCGTATCCTTTTAATCTAAAATCATAAGAATTGGTCAGTCATCTCATAAGAAGCATAAGCAATAACATATTGAATTTTCAAGAACCTACGACAAATTTAAATGCTTGTACAAAAAAAAGTCTGGAAGCCTTTTTCGTGCACCTCGTGTATGCTTCCGTAGTCAGGGGGTAGAACTGCCGACTGTCATTACGACGGTTCTAGGTTCGATCCTCGGCTTGGGATAGGTTTTAGTCTAGCGGCACTGATGAGTTGTGAAACAACGAAACAGGACTGTATGTCGATGACTAAAACATATTTTATAAAGCCCCCCTCTTGGGTTGAGCACTATCGTAAATAATCTCACTCGCTACTTAATTTAGCTGAAAAAATGCGAAGCTCGCGGTTTGTTTACAAACAAACGTTTGAGCACTTTACGAGTGGCGGACGGATGTTTATTTAAATAGACATTCGGACAGATTAGTTGCGGCCACAGCTTCCGTAGTCAGGGGGTAGAACTGCCGACTGTCATCACGACGGTTCTAGGTTCGATCCCCGGCTTGGGATAGGTCTTAGTCTAGCGGCACTGATGAGTTGTGAAACAACGAAACAGGACTGTATGTCGATGACTAAAATATATTATCTATATATATATATATATATATATATATATATATATATAAAAGGAAAACACATAAAAACTATAAATTACAAATTGCAAATAAATTTATTGTTCGACTGATGCATTGTTCTATATTATCTTTTCTAACAGCATATCAACCATACTCTAACGTTTTTAGAATATGTCCTAATCAGCAAATTATAGTTAGTTTATATGCATCGTATTTTGCTAAATATTTTTCTCTGATGATAAGCGAAATATGAAACTCCATGGAATAAGGAAGAGTCGCAAATCTGATAGGCCCTAAACTGGCATCTAAGCTTCAGCCTCCGTCCCATCGACGAAACATTGCATCCCTCTGCCTGTTCTACAAGTATTTTAATGGTGAATGCTCTGATGAACCGCAAGCACTTGTGCCCCCACCACGTGAACACCCTCGACAAACCCGACAGGCTGCAAAATCCCACCCCCACACTGTAGAGATCCATAGAGATAAAAGATCTTTCTATTCCAGTAGTTTCTTTCCCAGAACCACTAGACTTTGTAATTCCATTCCAGGTCACTGCTTCCCCAACTTTACTGACGTGCAGAAGTTCAAGTGCAACGTGAACCGACTTCTTGATGCCCAAATCCCTACATAGTACCCCAGTAGTTGTTGCCCCTGATAGTAGCCCCCTACACCAAAGTGGCAATTTGCCTAGTTTGGGGTGAAAATGTAAAAAAAAAAAAAAAAAAAATCTGTATCACTATATGCATAATAAATGTGACTTCTAATCTACAAAATTTTAACTTCCTTCTTTAATCAACGATGAGGCCGGCCGGTACTGGATGGGTGACCATTTGGGATGGCTAGACGCCTGTAGGTTACGCGCCGGGACATACAAATTTCCTGGTTTGTATCTGGGGGCACGTTTGATCCAATGGGAGAAATGCACTCTGTCTTTGTTAAGACATGTATCGAAGGGAATGAAACCTAACGAGTACTGTCTGCTCCGTTTTAGGGTAGTCATTGCACCGACCGAGATTAGCAGTTGTACCAAAAAAATATGGATGATGGTACACAAACAAATCATCCGTGTGGATTTGCCAGCAACTTAGCTGTTGTGGCTGACCTCGTACATTGATATCGACGGGAGTATTCATTATATATATATATATATATATATATATATATATATATATATATATATATATAAAGCTGTGTGTGTGTGACTGGTAACGAATAGCCTCCTATATGGTTGACTATTTTAAAAAAACTGATTACATATAATGATAAAAGATGTATCGAGACACAGGAATGGGTATGTTTGATCTGGCAAAACAGTGATTCATTAAAATTGTGGGGTCTGCGTTCGCTCCTGGTCCACAAAGTATGGAAATAAATTTAAAAATAAAAAAAAAACGTTTACAAGTGTTTTTGATATAGATGGACATAATAATACTTTGATAAGTATGTTTTAACTTAAATAGGGATGGTATAATAAAATTGTTGGGTCTGCGTTGGCGCCTGGCCTCCATAGAATGGAAATAGGCACACACTTTAATAAAGACTTTTCATATCTATCTGCGTAAGTATACTTTGATAATTATGTTTCAGTTTGAAGAAATATGGCATAATAAAATTATGGGGTGTTCGTTCGCGCCTGACCTTCAAAGAATGGAAATATGTCACAAAGTTTAACAAGGTTTTTTAATATAGATCCACAGAATATTGTGATAAGTGTTTCAATGTGAACAGGTATTGTATAATAAATAATGGGGTTTATCTATTTTATTTTTACTTTCATCATATTTTGCTTTGGTTTTGATACCCCCAAATTCGAAGCTATCTCTTTACAACCCGCCCTTTTCATAACCTATCATACTTTCATAAATCAGAGTCCATTTTCTGTAGGCTGTTTTTGAACCCAGTCAGTGTCAGTGGATATATATATTTGTAGTCATCGACATATAGTACTGTTTCGTTGCATCACAACTCATCAGTGTTGCTAGACTAGCACCTCTCCCAAGCCGAGGATTGAACCTAGGACTATCGTGTTGTCGGAAGTTCTACCCATCCACCCACGGGAGGGGCAGCCACAAATAACCTCCACAAATGTCTTTTTTAAACAATCATTCGTCCACCACTTTTATAGTGCTCAAACCCATTAAACAGTGCTCTACCCAAAGAGGGGGGGGGCTTCAAATATATTTTAAGTCATCAACATACAGTACTGTTTCGTTATATCACAACTCATCAGTGCCGCTAGACTAGCACCTCTCTCAAGCTGAAAAGTGAACATATATACTGTTTTAACAAAAACCAAGACTTCAAGAAATGGGTTGATAGCAACAAAAAGTGTATTTAATTGTTAGTTACAATTGTTTCAAGACCATTTGGACAAAATCAAACAATATGTCGTTTGAATATTTTCACAAGAACAGCCTTTCTTCAGACTTGTTGAATAAAAAACACTTTAACAATGAAACATTAACGAAAAGAAAAGAAGAGGGAACACTTTACCTCCGTCGCATTCTTTGTAAAGTATTTTTAAAACTAACAATGAAATACTTTTTGTTGCTATCAACCCATTTCTTGAAGTCTTGGTTTTTGTTAAAACAATATATGAATGCTCAATTATGAAATATGGTAATTTTGTAGCTTACAGTTTAAGTCATCTCTTTTGGCTTAAATTTATTGGTATATGAACAATTACTGAATAATATTAAACCAATATAATTCGGAATACTACAAATTATATATATATATAATATATATATATATTATGGATACGGTCTTTGCTAATCGAGCCAGAGATGTCTCGTATCGCAGAGTTCGAATCGTTCGACTGGTGTTAATCGTGACACCCTGCACTGAAGATTCCCGAAAGGATTAAACACTAGTGTCTGTAGGTATTTAATTATTATAGTAAAAAATTAAAAATAATTATATATATATGTATGTGTGTGTGTTATTTTGTTCGTTATGCTTACAGTTTTTTTTTTACTTCCGAGTGCCTGTCGTTTAATTATGACCTTTCATTTCTTTTAATAAATAGCTTTACCAAGAATTCTTCATAAGTTTTGGTTTCGGCTTATAGCTGAAGGAACTTTAATTATACATATTTCTTCTTCATAAATTTGGGGTTCGGTTTCGATTCAAGCTGATGCACCCGCGTAATATGAATATATATATTTAAATTTTTGAAATCACGGTTTTATAATATATAAGAATAAATAGTAAATTGACTCTATAATAATATATACGAAATTTGCATAAACTAAAATATCATATTTACGCGTATTTTATGACCGGGCTAGACCGGCCGTCTCCGCTCACTTAGATAAATACTTTTGCAATTTTAATAAAAGAGCTTGGCCTTCGGGACAAGATCAAAGTGTAGTATCTATCCGGCAGATACCGCAAGCTATGACTAGCTATGACTAGCAAAGACCAGATGTGGGGGCAACCCCACATGCCTGACCTTTAACCAGCTCCCATTTCCCACCTCTCGGGAGCTGGTCCCCTTTTTCCCTTCCTCCTCCCTTCACTCCTCACATTAAAAATCGGCCTTGTGTCTAATTTGCTCGGTGGGGGAGCAAATAAATACCATCTGTTCTGGCAGATGCTGCAAGCAAAGACCATATGTGGGGGCGACCCCACATATAAGACCTTGGTCAGTGTAGGGGCAACCCTTCATACCAATTGTCACTATCCAGCTCCATTACTCCCCGGGGAGTTGGCCCCCATTTCCCCTTCACTCCTCACTTTAAAAATCGGCCTTGTGCCTAGTTTGCTCAGTGGGGGAGCAAATAAATACCTCAAAGTGTAGTATCTGTTCCGACAGATGCTGCAAAGCTAAGACTAGCAAAGACCAGCTATGACTAGCAAAGACCATATGTGGGGATAACTCCACATATCTAAACTTGGTCACTGAAGGGGCAACCCTTCATACCAACAGTTTCTAATCCAGCTCCCATTTCCCGCCTCTCGGGAGCTGGTGCCCCCCTTCCCTCCATCTCCACATTAAAAAACGGCCTTGTGCCTAATTTGCTACGTGGGGAAGCAAATAAATACAAAGATCAAAGTGTAGTATCTGTTCTTCAGATGCTGCACTTCTATTTCTTGTTCTCTTTCGGTAGAGGAGAAATCCTTCACGACTGAGACAATTTTTATTTTTGTACCTTTTCTCCACGTTAAAAAACGACCCTGCTGTCTAACTCTGTCCCGTGGGGAGGCATAGTCAATAGGTACAATAATATCAAGGCGTCTCCATTTACACTGAACATCCAAAGAATAGCAACATCAATATATGTATTACGGTGGAGGAGAAATCCTTCACGACTGAGACAATTTTAATTTTTGTACCTTTTCTCCACGTTAAAAAACGACCCTGGTGTCTAACTCTGTTCCGTGGGGAGGCATTGTAAATAGGTACATATAAAAGAGTCCGCTGTGGAATCTCCACAGGTCCCGCTATTATATGAAACCCATTTTATCTAAAGTGCAAAGATAAATATTCACCTTGCGTATTATTACGTCCAGATTAATCAATCGCAGAGCACGTGATAAAATGCTCCGTCTTCAAGTGTATTCAACCGTTTTTTTTTTGTTTTTTTTCTGCCTCGTTCGCACCGAAAGAAGAGACACTAGCCTTAAAAAAATAAAACCTGTATAGAATAAACCTTAAATTGCTGTCGAGGGAACTAAGCGCCGCTTTTATGGGTTGGCGGTTACTTTCATTCTCACAGAATAGATCCCCCTTGCATAGCAGTCATAGCCAGCCATTGTTGGCCGCTGTAAAAGGAAGCGATCTATTATTGTTCAAAATGGCCGCGCACTACAACCGGTGTGCGGTTCCTCTCTCGCGCGGATGTTATCGATTTAGTTTTCCTCTTCTTTCTACAGAATTCAGGACTTTTTATTGGCGTCGTGGTTTGTTTGTTTGTTTGTTTGTTTATGTGTCTGTGTGTCTTTGTGTGACTGAGTGTGCATGTGTGCGCTGCAGTTGTTTGCGGGACCGTCCGTTCGATGCGCGGTCGGAAAGCCGGCGAGAGTTCTATTAACCATGCGCGCTGCGCTGCGCATGCGTAGTCGAGTGTTTCTCTCGATACGGACTCAAACGAAACGCTCGTGTTTATAACATCTTGTAGCATGAAGCGATTTAGCCGCTTTTTTTTACCCACCCCTTCCCTTATCTACTTGTATTTATCGTATATGAAAACTGAATCGATTGACCCCCCTCCCCGCACTCTTATCACACACAGACACACACACAAACACACCGTAAGAGGAAAAAAAAAAAAAAAAAAAAAAAAAAAACTTGGAATATTATCTCATTTCTAGAAAAGATAGAAAGCTTTATATATATATATATATATATATATATATATATATATATATATATATATATAGACTACATTTAATCACATAAATTAATATGCGAAAGTACAATTTTATGCATAAACTTTAAGTATTTACTTCAACAGTGCCCAATATAGATAGAGCTAGGTAGTAAGTTGTAAAAATGTATATGGCAATTAAGCTACACAGAATATTCCGCGTTTCATCCACGCTAGGATTCGTCAGGCTTAAGCATAAGCCTGACGAATCCTAGCGTAGATGAAATATTCCGCGTTGCATCCACGACTTTCTATCTCTCTCTCTCTCTCTCATATATATATATATATATATATATATATATATATATATATATATATATATATATATATATATATTAGTAGTGCGTTGCTTGATCGTAAGATACCGTTAAATATGATATTTTGATTTACGCAAATTTCGTAATTCTTATAGTCCATGACTTCATATTATATTTAATCCAATATATAGTTATGATTTCAAAAGTGAAAAAAAAGAGAAAAGATTGGAGTGCCATCAGTTAGAATCGAAACCAAAACCATAAAAAAACATAGTTTAGCTTATTTGTACTCATAATGGTTGGAGTGTGGAAAGAAGTGTGAATTTTATTAAATACAAACTGATTTCCATAACAATAATGTTTTTAATAGACAAAATGCAAACCAGGGCGTTTGGATGGTTGAAAGTTTTATCATTATACTAGCAGGTCGCCCGGTATTGCCCGGGCGTAAATTACGCTTAAATATGATATTTTTATTAATGCAGATTTCGTATTTATTATTATATTATATTGGATTGTAGTAAATTTTATTATATTATATTGGATTTATTATTATATTATATTGGATATGTAGTAAATTTTATTATATTATATTGGATTTATTATTATATTATATTGGATTTATTATTATATTATATTGGATTCATTATTATATTATATTGGATTCATTATTATATTATATTGGATTTATTATTATATTATATTGGATTGTAGTAAATTTTATTATATTATATTGGATTTATTATTATATTATATTGGATATGTAGTAAATTTTAATAGTAAAAAAAAAAAAAATGTCCCGCGCGCCACCAATGAGAATCGAAACCAAAACGTTTAGCTTGCGATTTACTTTTTCCTTTGATGCCTGACCTATGAAGATATGTTTGCTGCAAGGCTAAAAAAAAAAACGTGAACCAAAAGCTATTACGTTACACATGCATATTCGTAATGCCGTACTTCGATCTTCATCTCGCAAATTCCAATTTTTTTTAAATTCTCACACTTTTGTACTTTGTTAAATACGACTTTCCTCTTCCAAGCAAGTCTCACTTCTTTATAGGACCCCCAAAAGGCACCCTTTTTTTAACGTCATCCGGCATCAGATCTATCATAACGCATATAACGTCATTTTAGATCATAGATTTCTCAGGCAATACAATTCTTTGTAAAAAAAAAAAATTTGTTTATTTCGTTTTTTTTTTTAAAATAAAATACGCCTTCCATAAAATACGCCTAACCCAGAGGAGATAATGATAATCCGCTAAAAAAAAAAAACCCAACCTTTTTCTTAGGGTCGCCTCTCTTCCTTGCACCGTGTTTTCTGCTTAAAAAAAAACAAAAAAAAAACGAAAACACTTACGATGTCTATCAACGGTTTCGTAAAAGTTTTTTCACTAATAATAACAATTAACAGAAGGATTCAGTTAAAAATTAAATCACAAGAAAGTCTTAAAAATACCTTAGTTACCCCTGAAAACTTACCTTTTTTAAAATAATTTACGGACACACCCTCAAACCCAAGGTCCGATTATTTGCAATGCGGAGTTAACTCTTTTTCCTTATTTGAAAAACATGGAGTTTACACGTGAGGGAAGATCGTAGGTTTCATCGACCAAAACGTTGTGCCAATAACACCCAAGATAAGAATAATTCTCCGAATACTCAAAACAATACAAACATTCATACTTCATCTAAAAAAATCCAGAACTGCAATACCATTCTTTGTTGATCGGTTTTCAATCTACAGACGTCATGGACAAAGAATATTTTTGCTTTATTATTTATTCACAGAATATTCTTTTTTATTTTTATTTCCCTGTTTTACCTTCAAGCCAGGTACGGCCAACGATGGAGTACTGTTGCCGCATCTGGACAGGAGCTGCTAGAATCAGATTATCCTGCCTTGACAGAGTTCAAAATAGACTTTGTAGCTTAGTGGAGGATGCCCTTTTCTCTTCCCTGCAACCTTTTTCCCACAGAAGAATCGTAGCGAGCTTGTCTCTGCTTTATTATTATTTTCATGGCAAGTGCTCATCTGAGCTTCAATCTATGGTTCCCCCCCCCCATCGCCAACCCTAGCCAAAACCACTATCAACAGTTTCCCACACTCTTTATCTGTGCCTACACTTAAATGTAGATTCCATGAACAAATCTTCTTTCTTACAACTGCATGCCCGTGGAACTCTTTTCCGATTGCCTGCTTTCCAGCTGACTAAAATCTGATTGTCTTCAAGTCCAAAGTAAACAAGTTCTTGATGAACCGTCCCCCTAAGTAATCCAATTTACAAAAGTCCCACTACTTTACTGCGCTATAATCACATTGGCTAATGCATACCCATTAATTCTTATCCTCGAGTGGCCTCCGGGCCTTGATAAGTGGTGATTCCTGTGTAAAAAAATCCGTCTACAAACAACCTAGATCCAAAACCGGCATCCAACATAAAGCTTACGTTATTTTAAATTCAATGCTTTAATAATTACAAGAAACCCTCGCAACCACTAATAGCCATGGCCAATGATACATTACCTGAAAGTACTTCGTTCAAACTTCTCGGCTTAACATTCACGGGGAACATGAGTTGGAACAGGTACATTGAGGACATTGCTAAGGCTGCTGCAAAGAAGGTGGGCTCCCTCTACCGTGCTAGAAAGTTACTTACGCCTGAAAATATCTTGCACCTCTACGAGGCCACCATTCGCCCTTGTAGAGAGTATTGTTTCCACGTTTGGGCTAGTGCATCCGCTACTTGTCTCTCCCTTTTACGGTTCAAAAGAGAGTCACCAACTTAATAGATCCCGCACTATCAGCTAGTCTTCAGCCACTGTCCCCTCGACGAAATATCGCATCCCTCTGCCTGTTTTACAAGTATTTTAATGGTGGCTGCTTCGCGAACTACAAGTCCTTGTACCTATTTACTATGCCTCCCCACGGGACAGAGTTAGACACCAGGGTCGTTTTTTAACGTGGAGAAAAGGTAACAAAAATAAAAATTGTCTCAGTCGTGAAGGATTTCTCCTCCACCGAAAGAGAACAAGAAATAGAAGTGCAGCATCTGAAGAACAGATGGTATTTATTTGCTCCCCCACCGAGCAAATTAGGCACAAGGCCGATTTTTAATGTGAGGAGTGAAGGGAGGGGGAAGGGAAAAAGGGGACCAGCTCCCGAGAGGTGGGAAATGAGAGCTGGTTAAAGGTCAGGCATGTTGGGTTGCCCCCACATCTGGTCTTTGCTAGTCATAGCTAGTCATAGCTTGCAGCATCTGCCGGAACAGATGGTATTTATTTGCTCCCCCACCGAGCAAATTAGGCACAAGGCCAATTTTTAATGTGAGGAGTGAAGGGAGGGGGAAGGGAAAAGGGGACCAGCTCCCGAGAGGTGGGAAATGGGAGCTGGTTAAAGGTCAGGCATGTGGGGTTGCCTCCACATCTGGTCTTTGCTAGTCATAGCTAGTCATAGCTAGTCATAGCTTGCAGTATCTGCCGGAACAGATACTACACTTTGATCTTGTCCCGAAGGCCAAGAACATGTCCTTGTATTATATCAATGTAAATAACCCCGACAAACCTGACAGCAGCAAAGTCCCACCCCTTCACAGTAGAGATCCCTAGATGTAAGAAAGCCTTCTACTCCAATACTTTCTTTACCAGAACTGCTAGAATTTGGAATTTCCTTCCAGGATTCTGCTTTCCCAACTGTACTGACATGCAGAAGGTCAAGTGTAATGTAAAAAGATATTTTGCTACACAACTCCCTACATAGTATCCTTGCAACTTATGTCCCTGATAGTAGGCCCCTACATCAAAGTTGTGCCTTGTTTGGGGTGAAAATGCAATAAAAAAAATTGCAAGTTTGTTAGTCTAATAGCACGTCCACCGCACTTTTTAGATTGCCAAGGCCTATTCGTTCCGAATCCTCTGACCTTCATAAGTGACGTCATTTCCGCTTACTTTTATCCTAGACGAAAGTCACGGAACTCGACAATGAATTAGGAAGAGCGGCGTTTGAGAATTTGTTTTTCTTTTTACATGGACGTCACCACTTATCAAGGCCCGGAAGCCACTCGGCGATGAGGGTTATTGCGTGTACAGTAATCAATCGGATAGTATCGTAGTAATCGTTAGTAATGGAGATTTGATAAAGTGTCTTACTAAAGGGGGCGATTCATCAGGAATTTGTTTATATTGGACTTGAAGACATCCAAGCTGTAGTCAGGTGGGAAACGAGCAAACGGAAGAGAGTTCCACAGGCGTGCACTTTTAAGAAAGAAGCTTTGTTCATGAAATCTACGTTTTGATTTAGACACAGATAAAGAGTGGGGGACATTATTGACAGTGGTTTCAGCTAAACGGGTGTTTTTCGTAAAAGATTGGCGAGGGGGGCCATAGATTGGAGCTCAGACGAGCACTTGCCATGGAAATAACGATAAAACAAGACAGGCTTGCAACGTCTCTTCTGTGGGAGAGAGGTTGCAGGGAAGAGAAAAAGCCCCCCCCCACTAAGCCACGAAGTCTATTTTGTAGTCTGTTAAGGCATTATAGGCTGCTTTTAGCAGCTCCTGCCCAGATACAATTCGATTTCGTCCCCCAAACATTATTTTCATGTATGGATGAGTCCCCTAAAACATTGGGCAAGAATAGAGTGGCGGCACCCATCCATCTCCAATCTTCAGAACTTTGACTTCACTTTGTATTACGAAATGGTCACATATTTTTGCCCTCACCAGCCTCAACGTCACTTAACTTCGGCCACCTAACAAGAACCTGTGTATCAACGTAATTATGCTATATATATATATATATATACAAGGTGACCCCCCCCCCAAAAAAAACAAAAGCTAAATGGAGGCCATCGAGAACATATGCTGTAGAACGGAGAAAAAAGGCCAAAGACGCTAGTGTTTTGATGTGATGTTTTGAATATAATAAACTAGTTATGACCAAAGTTTCATTTCATTCGGACAAAACTAAAAAACGGGGCCTAATTAGAGTTGGGGCCCGTTTTTTTGGGGGAAGGGTCACCCTGTGTGTGTGTATATATATATATATATATATATATATATATATATATATATACAGTAGGGTCCAAAACAAAGGGACAAATTTTTAAAACCCAATATTTGTTAGAAATAACAACTGTGAAAAGCTGTAATTTTGACAACTGGTGGCCGTTATCATCCATAATAACATACTAAAATTTGAATCATTTGCAAAGGATAGAAAAAGAATTATAACAATTATTTATTTTCAAAATAGGAACGTCCAAAAGTAAGGGACAGAATTGAGAAAAACAATGTAACAAGTATGTTATATTATAATTTTTTTGTATTTCCTCTAAAGAATAAGTCTTACTTAGTTATTTGTAAACGTTGCATCAGCCGGCACCATGGCGAAACGCGAAAATCTTGATTACTCTGTGAGACAAGCTATTGTGAAGCTACACAAGGAAAAGCAAATCATTAGAGAGTTTTCAGAGAAAGTGAAACGTTCCAAGAGTGTTGTAGGCAGGCTTGTTAAATCCTACAATGATACTGGTTAAAAAGTAAGTGCTTTTAAAACCGGCAGACTACGCAAAACTTCGGCAAGAGAAGATCGAATAATGCAGCGTATGTCATTAAAGGACCGTTTTAAGTCTTGCACAGAAATTAACAGGGTTATGAATAGTACCTCATGTGTTAATGTGTCAAGACAGACTCTTTCTAGCCGACTGCAAAAAATAGAGCTGTTTATCGATATATATATATATATATATATATATATATATATACACATCATCGGCAATCACTCGTGACGCGTGATTGCTCACCCGTCGGTGAGATTAGGTCTAGTAATTTGTGGGTCCTCAGATGTCTGTGGGGGCCGATCCGTGACCCACGGACTTTATTGCAGTGGGGGGGGGCATGTGTGGGTGGTCGACTAGGTAGCGGAAGAGGCGGAAGGAACTATGTTGGTACTAGATCTCTTTTTTTTCTCAGTTTCCTCCTGCTCTGTGGAGGTCCTGGGAAATGCGGAGGTAAGATAAATTGTATGTCTAGCGGCACTGATGAGTTGTGATACAATGAAACAGTACTGTATGTGGATGAATGTGTGTATATATATATATATATATATATATATATATATATAATATAATGGGGTGGAGAGGGCTCCCGTAAGCCGTGGTGAAGGCAACCTTTCTAGGAGAAGCAAATCTCTGATTTAAAAAACCATAAAGCGGGAGACCAGTACCCGCATTAAGCTGGTCTACAGTTTAATTTGTTGCTGGCTATCTTGCTCTTGCTTGTTCTCAACATTTTGAACCGAGAGAGAGACTTAGCTGTCGTACAAAGCTAAGACTCTGTAACATCATCTTTGTATAGATACTCCCTCATGCATTTGGGCTCATGGATTTTAAATGTCTGAGGGAGTGGCACTCGTCTGACAAGACGTTGCAATCATCATATATATATATATATATATATATATATATCTGAAAAGGACCCCCCCCACACACATATATATATATATATATTATATAGTTATCCACATACAGTACTGTTTCGTTGTATCACAATACATCAATGCGGCTAGACATCATACACCTTTGCCCAGTTGTGGATCGAACCTACAACTGCCCTGTTGACAGCCGGCAGCTCTAACCATCTATCAATGGCCGTAAATATTTCTCCTCAAACGTCTATTAAATTAACAACTCGCCCGTCGCACACTGCTCTAACTATATGTTTGTTTACAAACAAATAGTGGGGTTCGCTTAATCGCTTGAATACGCGTATTCCAGATTAAGGATATTTTAAAAGATAAA
>NC_136517.1:92279998-92334998 GCF_053919585.1 Euprymna scolopes | reverse complement strand
TCCATTTTTTTTTTTTAAATATTTTTTTTCTTTACACAGTGGTCACCATTTATCAAGGCCCGGAAGCCACTCGGGGATAAGGGTTATTGCAAGTACATTACGTTTGTTAACATTGGACTTGAAGACATCCAAGTTGTAGTCAGGTGGGAAGCAGGCAGACGGAACAGAGTTCCACAGGCGTGCAGTTCTAAGAAAGAAGCTTTGTTCATGGAATCTACGTTTTTATTTTGATACTGAATATGATAGCCTATTCATCAAAGATTTTGCTGTAACAAAACAGGAAGCAGAAACTTCAGGTTTGTTTGTGTTATGTCTGCACAAATAATTAACAAGAACACGGAAAGTAAAGGTATAACAATAATATATTAGGCAGAAAAGCTATATACATATTTACATGTCTTCAGATATACTTCAGTTGGAGATATTCCGGCAGGTGGCGTGTTGCATGTCTTACTGGAGGCAACATAGGCGTCTTTTTTTCTTTTTTTTTTTTTACACGGTGATCACCACTTATCAAGGCCCGGAAGCCACTCAGGGATAAGGGTTATTGCAAGTACATTACGTTAGTGTGGAGATTTGATGAAGTGTTTACTTAAGGGGGCGGTTCATTAGGAATTTGTTAACATTGGACTTGAAGACATCCAAGTTTTAGTCCGGAGGGAAGCAGGCAGACGGAACAGAGTTCCACAGGCGTGCAGTACATTATAACATTGATCTGATAGTAGCAATTTTATATCGGCCCTATTCCTGTTCTTGTACAAGTGATTGCTTTCCACTTGCACCATAGAACCCAGCTGGTTACAATATGATCATCTTCAAGTCCAATGTAAACAAGTTCTCGTTAAGTAATCCTGTTTACCAAATCTCCACTACTAACGATTCCTCTGTCATTGTTCCATTGGCTACTGTGCGCTCTTTAACCCCTATCCTCGAGTGGCCTCTGGGCCTGGATAAGTGTTTACTCCTATGTAAAAAAAAAAAAAAAAAGGTTCAGGACGGTTGATAAAACTTCTGGATTTCAGTCGTTAGATCGCTGTTTCCGGTCCATAAAGGAGATGGCGTTCATTACTGATATCTGTTGAGTTTTCTACTCGGCTGGCAAGTTTCCGTTTTGCGCCCAAAGGGACAATGCCAGTAAGGTGGTGCACGTTATCGAGTCAGGCAGCCAATGATCAAGCGACACGTATTGGTTAATGATAGGTTTAATCTTTTTGCATGTGCTGATCTCTTTGTGTGGACGGTGAAAATTCTCAAAAGCTAACCGATATTTCGGTAGATTCACACGACCTTAATCATCAGTGTAGGTTGTGTTGGCCGTAGGATGAAAAGAGTACGACCGTTTAATTGATGTCAAAACCAATTTATCCGCTCAAGTGGAATAATATGATCATTTTTTTTTTTTTTACAGACATTGCTTGATTCGACCGAAATATCGATTAGCTTTAGGCATGTGTCTCTTATTATTTGTACTGTTCTGTTTTCACGCTTACCCACTATTCCACATACTAACCATTATACTACAAGCTATATATCAGAAAAATATTTTTTGGTTAAATTGCAATTACAGACATCTTCTATAATATAAATATCACCTGTCTGTTTAAATGTATGTATATATATACGTACGTACGTGTGTATATCTGTCTAAAATTTTTGACAGAGACGACAGATTTTCACGATATCAGTATCGTTTTAAAGCATGGCCCCTCGAACAACAAATATAGAAAAATTGGCTAAAAAAATTAATTTTTTCATCCTCAACTGAGCACTTTTTTACAGGGAGGGGTCGCTATTTTCGCCGATATTTTCGAAAGTCATCACCCCTTTCGATTGTCTAGCCTTAGTTTAAACATTCGTCACTTTCGGTTTGGCGATAGGCGTAACAGCAAGGACGTCACGTTTTTGTTTTCACGTTCTTTTCCTTCTTCACGTCACTGGTTCGAGCCTGTCTTCTTACTACGACTTTTATTTTTTATCAACACACACCTCAAAACACCCGGGCAATAATATACATCTCACCTATCTGTTTTAATGTATGTATGTTTGTATGTCTGTCTAAAACTTTTGAGAGAGGCGATGGATTTTCATGCGAGTGGAATCATTTTGAAGCTCAACGTCTCGGACAACAAATATAAAAAAATTGGTTAAAAATATTAATTGTTTCACCCTCAACTGGGCAGTTTTTTACAAGAAGAGATCGATTTTTGCGAGCCATTTTTGCAAGTTATCGTATCGGTTGGATTGACTTTGCCTAATTTTAACGTTCCGAACTTCAAGTCGCGTCATGGAGTAGCGGTTAGACGTCAAATTTTCTTTCACTTATCCGCATTCGCGTCACGGGGTTGAGCCTGTCAACCTACTACCACTTTTTTTTTCAACACACTTCCAAACATCCGGGCAACGCTGGACACCTGGTCTAGTTTAAAATAAAACAATTACTGCAATCCATTAGTAGGTTTAAAACCTGAAATTAGATTTCAGATTAAATGGAATATTTAGTATAGGGAATATTGGCTAAGTATGAAAACAGACTAGTAAAAACAACATGCATACGCTATTTTGTTGGATGAGGAAAACGACCTTTATCTTTGGTGTGGAATCAATTTTTGACGTAGAAGCAATTTTATAACGATTAAGGTCGTTTGAATCGACTTCAGTATGGGTGGATTTTAGAGATGATAGAACTAGTCTGTTTTTCTATTTACCAGTGTCGGGACAATTAATCGGGCTTCGGAAAAATCGGAATTTTCGTAGTTATGACAATCGGAAAAATTTTTTTTCCCCCGATGCTGAAAACGATTCTTTTAATTGTTTTATTTGCTTGTTTTTATTTAAAACTTGATTTCCCATGGTTCGTATTAATGAATTGTTATTGTTTTAAAACTGCTAGTAAAACTAAAATCTATAAGTCACGGCTTCCTCCTCTCAAGTATATTTTTATGTCTGCAAAAATATATGGACATATTACATGGATTTTTTTGTGGTAATACGACACCATTCTGTATTTATAAATTTAAAAAGTATCGGAATCGCTGTTATATAGTTATTATTATTAGTATTAGACTATACCACTTGTGAGTGTATATATATGTATATATGTGTTATATAGTGATTATTATTAGTATTATTAGACGATACCACTTGTGCGCGTATGTTACGTGAGTTCTTATTAGTAATGATATGAGTCTTAGTGAGAGTTCCTGTCTTATTACATATGATGTTGTATCTTAGAGAGATGTTGTTGTAATGACATTTTATAACACAGACATATAATAACAATACAATTTACCTTTTTGTAGAAATCACAAACACAAAGATGAGCTTTATCACAAAACACATGATGAATTTATTTTCTGACGACCGGTCGTGATTTCCTCATTAAGAACTCAAAGTTTCACATTTTAGTTTCTGAAGTAACGTCTCGCTTCAGACGTCCGCCTGTCTCTGAGTTTTCTCACTGACTGTCTCCCTTGACTGTCTCTGACTCTCCCCGACCAACTAACTCCCACCTACTATATTGAGAAATCCATGCATCCCGGCCACGTGAGCAAAATTCACGTGTTTCAACATGCGCGACTTTGCACGTTTTCGACATTGATTTCCCAATAACCTATTTTTCTTGTGTTGTTTCCACAAAGGAATTCAACCTACATATCTAATTTATTTAACCCATATTTTATTATCCACATTCTTTTAACAATTGAATAGTTTATTTATTATTTATTTCATCCGAATTAACAATTTACTGGACATTCCATTTAAACCTATTGTTCTTTAAAACTTATGTCCAGGGTTCGATTTCTGCTTTCTCTTATTTCCATTTTAACTAATCTCTCTATTTTTATACTTACATGAACAGGGGACAGCCCTTATCATGTAACATCGCTTATGGTATCGGAATTGTGAATACAATTTTGGAATCGTCCCATCACTATTATATATGATTTCATGTACGAAATATTTCATTTACAACATTTATAAAGTGTTCTTTACTTGCAAAAGCAAAAAAAGAAAAAGAAAAGAAAAACGATAAAAATAACAATTACCTAAAGTTAAACGTTCTAATCCCATAAGCATTTATTAACAGTATTCATTTTCTTCTTAACTAGCAAGGTCACCCGGCGTTGCCCGGGGTCATATAAAAAACTAAATAGGTAAGATTTGGAATATTCACTCCTAATATAGCGAGGGACATACATTGAAGGGATACTATGTAGGGAGTTGAGAAGCAAGATGTTTGCTTACATTATACTTGCACTTCTGCATGTCAGTACAGTTGAGTAAGAAGGAACATGGAAGGGAATTCCAAAGTCTAACAGTTCTGGGGAAGAAACTATTGGAGTAGAAGGCTTTCTTACATCTAGGGATCTCTACTATGAAGGGGTGGGACTTTACTGCTGTCAGGTTTGTCGGGGTATTTACGTTTGTTGTCGGGTTTATCGGGGGTATTTTTTTCGAGGGGGTACAAGTGCTTGTAGTTCGTCAGCGCATCCATCATTAAAATACTTGTAGAACAGGTAGAGGGATGCAACATTTCGTCGATGGGAGAGAGGTTGACGCTTAGATGACAGTTCAGGACCTATCAGGTTAGTGACTCTCTTTTGAACCCAGTCTAAGAGGAGGAGACTAGTAGCAGATGCACCAACCCAAATGTGACAACAATACTCCATACATAGGCGAATGGTGGCCTTGTAGAGGTACAGGATACTTTCAGGCCTACGTAACTTTCTAGCACGGTAAAGAGAGCCCACCTTCTTCGCAACAGCCTTTGCAATTCTCTCGATGTATTTGTTCCAACTCGTATTCCCCGTGAATGTTAAGTCGTGGAGTTTGAACGAAGTACTTTCAGGTAATGTATTAGTAGCAATAGTTATTGGTACTTTACAGTGCATTGTTGATAGTCATCACGTGTCTGAATCAATGAATCATGGTGTAAGAAGCTAAAAAAAATATGACCTCAATGTCAAAAATTTGCTATTGATAAGTGTTAGATGGAATAGATTGTGATCCAGAAAACAGCAATTCTTCCCATTTTGTCAGAAACACCACTCAGTAATATTAATGATGGCGATTTTATTGCTCCCGGAGAATGTAGAGAAGAGCAGAAGTTTCTGTTACCTCCCCCCCCTATCATAAGCATCAATATGATACTGCAATGTTAATAAGCAGGCCTTCATACCACTGTGAAAACTACACTCAAAATTAAAGTATGAAGAGAAATTATGTTGATAATATTTTTTTTTGCTTCTGAATAGCACCAAGTAGAGCATGTGTCTTTGCCCCGTCCTTTACAGCTACACTTGGCCTTCGGGACAAGATCAAAGTGTAGTATCTGTTCCGACAGATACTACAAGCAAAGACCATATGTGGGGGCGACCCCACATATAAGACCTTGGTCAATGTAGGGGCAACCCTTCATACCAATTGTCACTATCCAGCTCCCTTACTCCCCGGGGAGTTGGTCCCCATTTCCCCTTCACTCCTCACATTAAAAATCGGCCCTGTGCCTAATTTGCTCGGTGGGGGAGCAAATAAATACCATCTGTTCTTCAGATGCTGCACTTCTATTTCTTGTTCTCTTTCGGTGGAGGAGAAATCCTTCACGACTGAGACAATTTTTATTTTTGTACCTTTTCTCCACGTTAAAAAACGACCCTGGTGTCTAACTCTGTCCCGTGGGGAGGCATAGTAAATAGGTACAACTAAATATAATAATATAATATTAGCAAGGAGGCCTTCACAGCACTGCCAACAGTAGTTGATGGATCGACGTAATGGGCACCTCTGGATTAGAGGGATTAATCGGTAAAAACAGGACGTTCGAATGGAGGAATGCGCTCCCTCCGTTGGCGGACCCAAGATCATATCAACGGTGTAGCCCCATACCTGGCGTATATTGGAAGGTTGCACCTGGAGGAAGTCTGTTGTCACGGTTACTCGAGCACCTCCGTTGGCTGGCCGGATGTATACAATTCTAGCTGTATCCAACGAGGAAGAGTTTGTACGAGGTGCAACAAAAGATCGACGGACTCATATACCATCGATGAGCCGGGACATGAGGTTGTCGCTATCCGGCAATGGTGTCGATATCTGGTTCACGTTTCCTACTTTTGGATGAACTTTCTTACCTCCATCAATCCCTGTCGGTGGGTGTTTTTTTTTTTTTTACATGGGGGGTCACCACTTATCAAGGCCCGAAGGCCACTCAGGGATAAGGGTTATTGCGTGTACAGTAATCAATAAGATAGTATTGTAGTAATCATTAGTATTGGGGTTTTGATAGAGTGTCTTACTTAAGGGGGGCGGTTTGTTAGGAGTTTGTTTATGTTGGACTTGAAGACGTCCAAGTTGTAGTCAGGTGGGAAACAGGCAAGCGGCAGAGAGTTCCACTGGCGTGCAGTTCTAAGAAAGAAGCTTTGCTCATGGAATCTACGTTTGGATTTAGGCACAGATAAAGAGTGGGGAAAATTATTGACAGTAGTTTCAGCCAGACGGGTGTTTCTCATGAAAGATTGGCGAGGGGAGACGAGGGATTGGAGCTCAGACGAGCACCTGCCATGGAAATAACTATAAAACAAAGACAGGCTCGCAACGTCTCTTCTGTGGGAGAGAGGTTGCAAGGAAGAGAAAAGGGCACCCCCCCATTAAACCACGAAGTCTATTTTGTACTCTGTCAAGACAGGATAGGCTGTTTTTAGCAGCTCCTGCCCAGATGTGGCAGCAGTACTCCATCCTTGGACGTACTTGGCTTTTATACAGATAGAGAATTGCATTAGTAGCGAGATATCTTCTGGAGCGGTAACTGGCACTACCATCACAAATCGGCCAGTAACAGAAAAGCAAGGATCAATAGCCAAAAGGGTTAAGTAGCGACAGTAAGTAAACTGGGTAAATAGTTTAAGGGGGGGGGTAAGAAACCAAAGGGGGTAAGTAGTTATAGGGATAAAGGGTGTAGTGTAACCCCCCCCTCTAAAAAAAATAGTCTGCTACCTCAAATAAAACATTGACTCATGGTGGCAATCTGTCAAATCTAGAATGTTCGTGTCTATCTGCGTTGATCTGAAAACTTTTTTTTTTTAATATTGTTGTTGTTATTATTATTTTTACTACTACTACTACTACTACTACTACTACTACTACTACTACTAACAACCCCAACTTTTTAGTATCATTACTAGCGGGTCGCCCGACGTTGCCCGGTCGTAAAATACGCATAAATATTATATTTTGATTCATACAGAAACTGAGACATGTGCCCGCGAGTATTATGTTTTTTTTCTAAACAGTTCACTTCTTGTAAAAAAAAAAAAAAAAAAAAAACCTAGACAATGAGTCAAGTACGATAACAGGTATGCCAGCTTGACACTATCTTAAAAAAAAGCATTTTCAAACTTATTTATTCTGAACACAAGGAAGCTGTCACGTAAACGAGTCACGCATGCGCATTCGTGAAACAGTTGACAGATAAAAATTTTCTAATTTTGACCTCTCAGCAGCTTTTTTTTTTACTGGGTGAAAACCGATTAAAATGTTTTCCACGTGTCTGAATAGCCTATATATCAAATCTCAAGTCTGTAAATAAAAAAAATCATGGAGTATATAGGTTGAGAGGTGTCACATTCTCACACACAGCCTCACTTTTATCGATATATAGATTATTATTATTATTATTCGTTTAAAAAAAACTGAGCATTCCTTGTTACAGAGTTTTTTTTAGATGAAGATTGATAATTTGATGGCAAACGAACATGGTACACTACATTCCCAAGTAGGAGGTCATGCCTAGGATGCTTTTCTCATGACAATAAGTCTAGGAGTCCTAGGAAAGAAACTATTAAGAGTAGAAGGCTTTCTTACATATAGGGATCTCTACTTTGTAGAGGTGGAATTTTGGTGCTTGTCTGTGTATTTACATCAAGGGGTTACAAGGGCTTGTAATTCCTCGGAGCACCTACCATTAAAATACTTGTAAAAAAAGGCAGAGGGATGCAACATTTCGTCGATGGGATAGAGGTTGAAGCCTAGCAGACAGTTCGGGACCTATTAGGTTGGCGGCTCTCTTTTGAACCTTTCCAGGGGGAGAGAGACTAGTAGCAGATGCACCAGGCAAAATGCGGTAACATTGCTTCATACATGGGTAGGTGTATCAGAATTTTTGTAGGAAATTTTGTACATCTCTAACACGAAACTGCAAATAAAATATTAAAATCTCGTAATTTCTCTGTTAAAAGTGGGTTGTTTATTTTCTTTATGGATTATACTTCCAAAATAAACTATTAAAGTTGTTTTAAAAGTAATAGAAATATTTTTTTTTTAAACACTAATGAATTTTCCGAACTCAATATTTTTCAATTTTTAAACTTTAAAAATCTATCAATTTTTCTATTGATTCTATTTTTACGATATTTTCAGGGTCAATGTGAAATTTTATGCTCTTTCCAATAAACCGAATATAATATTTTAGACAAACGTTTTTTTTTAATTCACGCCCCCCCCTATTTTCAAGTGTCTATTAAAAAGTAAATAATTAATTTACTCACCGAAAAGTAAATAATTAATTTAATCACAAATTAAAGAGAAAAGGTCAATAAATAATATATTCAAATTTAAAACAAAAAGGCGTAGTGTTTTTTAGAATTTTACCTGTAAAGTTTGAAGTTTAATTGGGAATTCAAAACAGAATCGCTAATTGTGTCGGAATCGGAATTTATTGTAATCGTCCCATCACTACTATGAAGGCATTTTATGCATTTCGTTGTTGAATGTGCAATGCAAAATGGCGACGGAAAAGTGGCCCGCTTAGTTCAAAGAAAAATGAAAGAAAAAAGTTTACAAAAATGAAAAAAAAAAAAAAAAACTGAAAATAAAATAGGGTGGAGGTTGTGTGCCTGTGAGAGGGGGGAAACCCTCCCACACTCGCCCACACACATTTATGTACGTACACGAGGGGGAGAAATTTACATATTAACATCATGCAGATAATATTGTTTAAAAGAAAACCTTTTAATCTTTGCAATGTTTGTTAATTTTTTTTATATTTTTTATATACGGCTTGATTTATTGAAAAGAAAACTGTGCGCGCATGCGTGATTCGTTCGGATTCGGGAGAGGAACGCTCAGAATTTTTACTTCTTTAAAAAAGAAATTTGTATGTATTTTGCGTATTCAAGGCCATAATTCAATGAAGGAGTTGTTTTTGTTTCGTTTATTCTCTCTCTCTCTCTCTATCTATCTATATATATATATATATATATATATATATCTATATATATATATATATATATATATATATATATATATAATTTCTTCTTTCTTATGATTTAGACTGCTGTTTGGCTAACATAACATATGTAATTAGAAACAATCATATATATATATATATATATATATATATATATATATAATTTGCTGATTTCTTTATGTCCTCTGCTGAGAAAAATAACAAGAATAGCATTTTTTGAAACTCCGCGGAATAAGGACTTTGTAAATTTTTTTTTTTTTTTTTTTTTTAAAGTATTCAGTCGAACAATAAGATTTGATTGTAAAGTTCAACTTAGTTTTAATTTTCTTTCTCTTATAATAAGCTCTACTCTCTATTGCGTATTGAGCTTTTTTATTTCGGTTGGAATTAAATTTTCTATATATAAACACTGTTATTTATATTAGTTTGAAGTTTACCATTGCGTACATCAGGTAAACACTACATCCCTTTGTTTTCATTAAATATAAATATATATATATATATATATATATATATATATATATTAATGTTGAGACGAATAATCGGAATCAGAAAAATTGATGCCTATTTTCCGATGCCTAAACGATTCTTTTAATTGTTTTTTTTTTATTTGATTTTGTTGGTAATAATGATAAAATAATAAATATTTATTGATGTTTAAATTATCAGTAAAACTAAAATCGATAGATCATCCTCCACAAGAGTATTTTGATATTTATGAAAATATCTGCATATTTAACATGTGTTTTTACGAAAATCGGGTAAAATAACAATGTTACAGTTAAATAATTAGAGATTTATAAAGAATCGGAGTCGGGAATTGTATCCAAATCGGGAAAAACATTGGAATCGTCCCATCACTAATATCTACACATCTTGGAACAGTTTAACGAGCAACTGACGCCACAAGACAAAATGCAATTTGCAATTCTTTTTCCGACACTATCGCCCTACACGCTCTCACAGCTCTCTGTCACGAGTTCATGGCATGTTTACGGAAGAGAGAACAATAAGCAAAAGCTCTGACGAGGGTCAATGACACACTCACACATGAGGTCTTCCAGAAGTTGTTAGACCGGTACAAGCGCATTGCAGTCAGAGGAGATTACTTCAAAGAGGACTAGAGTTTCATGTGTGTATTATAAATAAAAAAGTCTGGAAATGATTTAAGGCACGTTATAAATATCGCCAAATAGAAATATTTATAACATATTCCTTTCAAGATCAAAGTGTAGTATCTGTTCTTCAGATGCTGCACTTCAATTTCTTGTTTTCTGTCAGTGGAGGAGAAATCCTTCACGACTGAGACAATTTTTATTTTTGTTCCTTTCCTCCACGTTAAAAAAAACGACCCTGGTGTCTAACTCTGTCCCGTGGGGAGGCATTGTAAACAGGAACATATTCCTTTCAACTAGTGTTCTGCTCGTTGCCTGTTGTGCAATCGGGGAGCAGGTGCTCGTATAGAATCTGAACCCTTAGCAGCAATACAACCTTTTCTTTTTCTTTCCTTTTGAAGAACGGCGTTAGGGAGACACAGACTAGTATTGCCCGAAGGTCCACGAAAGGAATTTGTGTTTTGTAACTTTGCTCGAGATTTATACACGACGACGCGGGAAAATGAGATTTCTTTTAATGATCTCGGAAATGTTTTTTTTCTTTCTCGTTTCCGTATTCTTTTTTATTTATTTATTTTTGTTTTTTACTGTCTCTGTAATTTTTGCTTTTAGCCATGTTGCTCCCGAATGCGTTTGATGGCGTTAAAGGTTCGCAAATTGTGTTACTACCGCGATGAGTCATATGTGTGTATTTTTATTCTTGTACGAAGCTCGATTGGAGACAAAGGGAAGAAGAGAAACATAAGGTTTAGGTGTGTATACTACTACTACTACTACTACTACTACTACTACTACTACTACTACTACTACTATAAATACTACTACTTATAAATTCAATTTTTGCGCCCCCCCCTCTGGTTAGTCCATACATTACGCTTTGAAAAGGGGCAAAGACAATCTTTGAAGTCACAAACTACTTTGAAAAAGACCAAAAACTCCATTAAATTGGTCTTTAAAACGGCCAATCTGACAATCTTGGACAAGAATATGAGAGTAACCTCCCTTTGATCTAATCTCATTTTCAGATATTATAATAATGTATGATCATTGTTGTAATGATGCGAGAAAGGAACTCGTAGTAATTTCGACGTTTTTATTTATTTATTTTACCGAAGAAAAAGGTCAGAAATACTTTTCGTAAAAAAAAAAAAAAAAATGGAACATTCGAAAGAAACAGGACAAAAGAAAAAGAACATTGTCTACCAAGGACTGCTGGATTGAAGGAGTACATTAAAGATTGTCTCTTACAATGTGATTTTATTTTTTTGTATTGAACTTTCTACCACAATATTACTTTATGAGTATGTATTAGTATTAATTTATCTCGTTTGGGTCAGTTTTATATTAAAAATACAATCGACATTATTTTCACAGAAATGCTAAATTTGTTGTGTGTATTTGGTTTTCTGTTCATAAAACCTAATTTGAGTTTGCGCTATCCAGAAAAAAAATATCAACTTTATGAAAAAAATATTGATTCCGTATAATTTCTAAGCGTTGTTATTGTTATTGTTATAATTATTATTATTGTAAATATTATCATTTTCATTATTATCATTATTATCATTATTATTATCATCATCATTATTATCATTATTATTATTTTTCTTATCATTATTTTATCATTTTTATTATTATCATTATTATTTTATTATTATTTTATCATTATTATTATCATTATTATTTTATCATTATTATTATTATCATTATTATCATTATTATTATCATCATCATTATTATTATTATTATTATTATTATTATTATCTATATATTAATAAGATAAAATGTGTGTGGTTCTTTGTGTGTCACGCTTAAATCGTTTTTCTTTCGAGTGGGTGTCGTTTAATAACTGTGTTCTTCCATAAATAATTTTGCCAAGAATTCTTCATAAGTTTTGGTTTCGGTTTCGATTATAACTGATGGAACTCTCCCTCTCTTCGTACCAGTCTCTCTCTCTCTCTTCGTACCAGTCTCTCTCTCTCTCTTCGTACCAGTCTCTCTCTCTCTCTCTCTCTTCGTACCAGTCTCTCTCTTTCTTCGTACCAGTCTCTCTCTTTCTTCGTACCAGTCTCTCTCTCTCTTCATACCAGTCTCTCTCTCTCTTCATACCAGTCTCTCTCTCTCTTCATACCAGTCTCTCTCTCTCTCTTCGTACCAGTCTCTCTCTCTCTTCGTACCAGTCTCTCTCTCTCTTCGTACCAGTCTCTCTCTCTCTCTTCGTACCAGTCTCTCTCTCTCTCTTCGTACCAGTCTCTCTCTCTCTCTTCGTACCAGTCTCTCTCTCTCTCTTCGTACCAGTCTCTCTCTCTCTCTCTTCGTACCAGTCTCTCTCTCTCTTCGTACCAGTCTCTCTCTCTCTCTCTCTCTCTCTCACACAATTCCTGCCCCCTCGCTTTATCTCTACTGCTCCATACCGTAATTCTATTCTTTATCTATTCCTCTCTACCCACCTCTCTTTTATATTCCTCTTTTCATACTTTTACTCTTTCTTCCTCTCGTTCATCGTGTCGCTCCCCCCTCTCCCCCTCCTTCCTGGTTCGTCGTCGCGTTTTATTGCAAGCAAACATAAAACATAGCGAAAAGAGAAAGGTAAAACGAGACACGCAACAGTCTATCATCTTTGTTCAAATGTGCGTATGAACGAATAAAATAATAGCAAAATTAAGCCAGATAACTGGATTGGGGAAGCAAGGTGGAGGTATGGATTTAGACTCCCATATTGACTCTTGAACAAGAGCCGGAGATTTATTTTTCATGAATAAAACCAAAATACAATCTAACTTGGCCTTTTGACAAGATCAAAGTGTAGTATCTGTTTTAAAAATTGGGAGTTAAGTAGGACGTCCCCCAATATGAAAGGGCGAATGCGGTATTATGGTGAAAGAAGATACTAGCTGGGAGAAACTTTTGATTTTGTTTAGTTCTGGAGTGACAAGGATGACCAACGGCCCCCAAAATTCCCCCCTTTTGAGTTGGCCGTGTGCCTAAGATTTTTGTTCCTCGTTGATTTTGACTGTATTTTTTAACATGAATAAAAGATTTAATATCTCAAAGTGTAGTATATTTTCTTCAGATGCTGCACTTCCATTTCTTGTTCTCTTTCGGTGGAGGAGAAATCCTTCACGACTGAGACAATTTTTTATTTTTGTACTTTTTCCCCACGTTAAAAAACGACCCTGGTGTCTAACTCTGTCCCGTGGGGAGGCATTGTAAATAGGTACAATTTAAAATTCGTTACTTTCCGTCCGTCTTTACCCCCTTCTTCTTTCTTAACCCCCCCATAAAAAAACAAACAAAAAATAAATAAAATAAAGGATCTCAGGCCAAATTAAGTGAAATTACAAAGAATCTTACTAGACAAACAATAAAAAGGAAATCAAAGATAAAAAAAAGGTCAAGGCCAACTCGTGAGGAGTTTTTAACAAATCATGAAGATAGCAAGGGACAAATGCACTAAAACAGTTTAATGAGCAAAAACCTCGCCATTTTTCCCCTTCGTCTGTCTCTGTTCAAACTTTTTTGCTTTATTTTATCTTTTATCTTGTTTCTTTTAATCTGTTTCTCTCTTTATCGCATCCCTTTCTCTCTCCCACTCTCTCTTTTTTCCTCCTCTCTCCCTCTCTCCGACACTTCTCTGTCTCTCTGCACTTTTCTTTCTTTTTTACTCCCTTTGTCTTTATCTCCCCCTTTCTCCTATTTTTTCACCCCCTTTCTTTTTCTCACCCCCTTTCTTTTTCTCACCCCCTCTCTTTATTCTCATCCTCCTCTCTTTATTCTCATCCTCCTCTCTTTATTCTCATCCCCCTCTCTTTTTCTCACCCCCTCTCTTTTTCTCACCCCCTCTCTTTTTCTCATCCCTCTCTTTATTCTCATCCCCCTCTCTTTATTCTCATCCCTCTCTCTCTTTTCTCTGGTCAGCTCTCTCTCTTTTCTCTCGTCCGCTCTCTCTCTCTCTTTTCTCTGGTCAGCTCTCTCTCTTTTCTCTGGTCAGCTCTCTCTCTCTTCTCTGGTCAGCTCTCTCTCTCTTCTCTGGTCAGCTCTCTCTCTCTCTTTTCTCTGGTCAGCTCTCTCTCTTTTCTCTGGTCAGCTCTCTCTCTTTTCTCTCGTCCGCTCTCTCTCTTTTCTCTGGTCAGCTCTCTCTCTCTTTTCTCTCGTCCGCTCTCTCTCTCTCTTTTCTCTCGTCCGCTCTCTCTCTCTCTTTTCTCTGGTCAGCTCTCTCTCTCTTCTCTGGTCAGCTCTCTCTCTTTTCTCTGGTCAGCTCTATCTCTCTTTTCTCTGGTCAGCTCTCTCTCTCTTTTCTCTGGTCAGCTGTCTCTCTCTTTTCTTTGGTCAGCTGTCTCTCTCTTTTCTTTGGTCAGCTGTCTCTCTCTTTTCTTTGGTCAGCTGTCTCTCTCTTTTCTCTGGTCAGCTGTCTCTCTCTTTTCTCTGGTCAGCTCTCTCTCTCTTTTCTCTGGTCAGCTCTCTCTCTCTTTTCTCTGGTCAGCTCTCTCTCTCTTTTCTCTGGTCAGCTCTCTCTCTCTTTTCTCTGGTCAGCTCTCTCTTCCTCTCGTCCCTCCCTCTTCCTCTCGTCCGCGTTCTCATCCCATCGCTGTTCCTCTCGTCCCCTTTCCCTTTGTCTTTCTCTCTTTTTCTCGCGATTGAAGGCATTTATATTAAATTTTGAATAAAAGTCCATAAATTATACTTTATTCTCATATTCATTAATTGTATAAATTATATTTCAAAATAGGGAGTTACTTTTTAATTATCCTGTATGTAGAAGTGCCTCTCATTTCTATAAGGCTATCGAGCAGCGGTTGTCTTGCGAAGTATGTTGGAACTGATTGCCCAAACCGTTCGACTCAAATTGCGCACATGGGCGTGGTAAGGACCTAACTGCAGACCTACCGACTTTTATATCCGGTTCTAGTCCCCTGTAATGCAATGATGTAATATTTGCTTCATCCACTGACGCGCATATCGCTGACGCACTGTTGTCCTTTCTCTTGTAAAATCAAGAATGACACAGCAACATTTCACACGAGATGCAGTCGTACTTAACACAGTGGAAGCTGCTTATTCATTCCAACTTTTAAAACTTTGACCACCCCCAAACAAGGCCATGTCGTTGTCTGACTATCTGCATGAAGATACGAATATCCTGATGTAAAATGCACCAAACATTGATTACATTGTTTTGTCGTTCCCTTCGCAAAACTCAATCATGTTCTGCAAAGTAAAAAAAAAAAAAATCCCCCACAAGACAACTCAACCCATGAGTAAATATTTGAATATATGAATAGATTTGAAGCAACCTCAGTGTCCTCCAGGAGCCCAAAACCACTAGCATCGAAGCCATCATCATTAGTAAAACGCTGAGATGGTCGGACCACGTTGCCAGGATGTCGGATTCCCGACTGCCGAAACTACTCTTCCATGGGCAGCTAAAATAAGAGAAGCGCACTCGAGCAGGTCAGAAGAAACGATAAACGAATCTTCTGAAAGTCAACATCAACATATGGGAGACCCAGGTCACAGACAGGCGAACCTGGAGGTAGACCATCGCCAAAGGTACAACCACCTTAGAGGCCAAGCGAGGTGCGCTCATCGAGGAGAAGAGACAAAGAAGGAGGGGACCAACTCTTTGAATGGAAATAAAACAACCTGCTCGCACTGTGAAAGGCAGTTCAAGGCCAGGATCAGCCTTGTCGGTCACCTCGGCACACACTCAGAATTCGACCTTGCTTAGGGGTTGCCGAGTAGATAGAAAGAAAGAGGGACTTGAAGCATAAAAGTTATATCCACAATTGTTAGATTCAGCATTAAATAACCCCAAAAGAGTCTTGAACTTCGAACTAAATTTGATGTGTAGTACCTGTTCGGGTGCTATATTTTGCCTTTTTCTCACAGTGTAGGAGAAACCATTCATGATAGAAACAATTTTTATTTTTGTTCCTACCCAGAGTGCCCCTTTTGGGGAGCTGGATTTTCCTCACATTAAAAATCGACCTTGTGTCTTACTGGGCCCTCGTGGGGAAGCAAATAAATAGGAACGTCCATAAGGTTGATATGCCGACTTTGCAGTACGGTATAAAACCCCTAGGCCACCAAAAGTTATCACAGAAAAGAGGGAAAAATGAAGTTCTATATACAATGACTCTTCCTCTTCTCCTCCTCTGTATTTCTTCTCTCTCCTGTTACCCCCTCTCTCTTTCTTCGTCTCTCTCGTTCTCTCTTCCCTCCTCTTGTCCCCGCTTTCTATTCCTTCAGCACTCCCTCTTTCTTTACCTTACCTTTTTCTCTTTCTCGCCCCGTTCATACCCCTCTCTCTTCTCCTCTTCCCCCTCTCTCTCTTCTCCTCTTACCCCTCTCTCTCTTCTCCTCTTACCCCTCTCTCTCTTCTCCTCTTACCCCTCTCTCTCTTCTCCTCTTACCCCTCTCTCTCTTCTCCTCTTACCCCTCTCTCTCTTCTCCTCTTACCCCTCTCTCTCTTCTCCTCTTACCCCTCTCTCTCTTCTCCTCTTATCCCTCTCTCTCTTCTCCTCTTACCCCTCTCTCTGTCTTTTCCTCTTATCCTTCTCTATTTTTTCTCACCTTATATCTCTTTCTCCTCTCGTCCCTTTCATTCCCTGCTCTCTTCTCCCCTTCTTTTATTTATCCCACTTGTACCTCTCTCTTCCTCCCCCTCTCTCTTCCTCCCCCTCTCTCTTCCTCCCCCTCTCTCTTCCTCCCCCTCTCTCTTCCTCCCCCTCTCTCTTCCTCCCCCCTCTGTCTTCCTCCCCCCTCTGTCTTCCTCCCCCCTCTGTCTTCCTCCCCCCTCTCTCTTCCTCCCCCCTCTCTCTTCCTCCCCCCTCTCTCTTCCTCCCCCCTCTCTCTTCCTCCCCCTCACTTTCGGTTACTTTTCCCTCACCTTTTCTGTTTCATTCTCAAATATTAAATAAAACCCTAATTAATCATTGGAAAATGCTATTACATTTTTTCGTTGCATTTTTCTACGAAAACATCTTTTACGCAATGGACGCCCAATATCCACCCCATCGTCGTTCTCCCTCGAGCAAAACAACATGGCGGTTGGGACAGACGACAATTTTCGATTTTTTTCTTTCTTTTTCAGTGTGTGTGGAATTATTTATTAAAATTCATATTCAATAAAAAACAGTAAATGAAATAAAATAAATATAATCAATGAATAAAAGATTTGGCTCTAATTTGTAAATTCGAATTTGTCGATTTCGTTTTTGTTTAAAATTAATGATTTCTCGATAAACGACCTGAAAACCTATCTGGCGGGGAAGAAAAGATCGTTGAGGGCGAGAGGCGCCATCTTGTTTATATAGGGCCTTTTTCAAGAAGCGACGAAATTAAATTGACAGCTCTATTTTCTTTAATTGAAGATTTGGCAAGTATCGGTTATTTTGAGTTCAGCTTAGTTTGGCAGTTCATCATGAAGAGACAGATATATTGTTTATTTAGGCAGCATGTTTTTATTTAAACAGACATTGTTGAAGAGCACGGATTTTTTTTTTCTTTTTTTTTTTTGGGACACACAAGACGCTTCACTATTTTAAGTAATTTAAATGTAGTTTGGATCGAATCACATAAAAGCCCCAGATGTTAAACGAAACGGTAATTAAAAACTGCCTGAAGACGACTGAAGAAAATCAGTTGAAAGTACTTGCAAAAAAAAAAAAAGACAGATGGACGAAAACGACTTTCTTACACAAATTCGACCTAGATATTAGAACGACCATACAAAAAAAAAAAAAAAAATGGAGAAATTAGAAAAAAAAAAAAATGGAGAAATTAGAAAAAAAAAAAAGAAAATGGAGAAATTACAAAAAAAAGAAAAGAAAATGGAGAAATTACAAAAAAAAGAAAAGAAAATGGAGAAATTACAAAAAAAAAGAAAAGAAAATGGAGAAATTACAAAAAAAAAGAAAAGAAAATGGAGAAATTACAAAAAAAAAAGAAAAGAAAATGGAGAAATTACAAAAAAAAAAGATTACTAAGCAGAAATACTTCGAGCTGTTCAACAATGTCTGTCATATATATATATATATATATATATATATATATATATATATATATATATATATCCTGGGTTTTTTTTTAAAATAATTTTTTCTTATTTTGTTTCCTTTCCTTTTCCGTTTTTTCTTTCTTTTTTTTTCGTCTTTCTTTCTTGTGGCCGTTTTTCTTTTACTTTCGTTTTTGAATTAATATTTTCCTATCCCTTCTTTTTCTTTCTTTACTTCTCTCTCTCTCTCTCTCTCTCTCAGATCCTCACACGGCAGAAAAACGGCAATATCTCATCAAATCTTGCATGCGTTGCAATATTTAACCAATTTCTAATTTCATCTTGAAAATGTAAAAAAAAACAAACACATAAAACTAAAACAAAGCAAAAACAAAAACATACCCATCCCCCTAAAAACATTTCCGTTCGCCTCGAATTGATCTACGTTCCACTGGAGTATAATTGGAATACCATATTAATTTGATTATTTATTCAAATGTCGTTCATGCTTTATTTTGTAGCTCTTTGGTTAGACAACCGGATTAAGGACAGCTTATACAACGGAAACGATAAACCTTCCATGGTTCAGTATTTTTGGTAGTAAACTCAGATGTCTGATTGTATGTCAATTAAAACTTAAAAAACACACAACAGGCCCCCACAACGTTAGTATTTTTAATTGGATGTATTATATGTAAAATTCAAAGAAAACTATTATTTTAATGTCAAATATCCATTCGCATCATTTAATGTTATCAAGACGTACATGCTTCTCTTAATGTTATCATGTAACCTGTTAGGTAGAGCTTAGATACAAAAGGAAAAATATACATATACTAGTGCGTATAAATTTAATTACCATTAGAATTCGAAATACCTACACATAAAGAGCATTTCTATCCCTTATCCCTTTGGATGTAATTTTCTTCTTGGATTAAGGATTAAATCTAATGTTGCCGTTTCATTCAGGTGACCTCAACTTCCGGTTTACATTAAAACACAATCCTTGTTTATTTGTAAATTAAAATTAATAGCATACTCTTTTTACTGAGTATTATTAAAAACCTCGTTAAATTGATTAGTCTTTATCTTTGGATATCCTAGAATTTTATATATATGAGCAAATAGTTAATAAAACGTTAAAAAACACATTAAATATGTTTTTTTTACATCTTTTTCAATCTGAAAAGGAAACACTTAATAAGTGGATAGTCCTTAATCCGCGGAGTTTCGAAGAAATACTTTCCTTCTCATCAGAGGGTAGGAATTAGCAAAATGCGGGATCGGATTTTGCATACAAAAGTATTTGATGAAACTGCAAATAAGTAAAAGATCTTACTTGATAAAAAATTATATATATATTGGGGGGGGGGTGAGTTAAAAAAACACTGGATTTTTTCACCAAAACGCAGAAAAATACAAACGAAAAAATGTCAACAGCCACACATAAGCAACACCTGAAATGGATCGCGAGATCGAAATCGTTTGTTATGAGTGAAAAAACAAAAAACCACAAACAAACAAGTCGGATACCTGCCATTGTGCTATCTGAATCTGTACACTTTTAAGATACATCATTGTGTTTATTATTTATGTATTTGTAGCAAGGTTATTTCGTTACTGGGTATATATATATATATATATATATATATATATATATATATATATATATATATATAAACAATACATATGCTGCTCCCCATTTGTGTGTATCAAATTTGTCAAAGGGGAAATTATTCCCAACTCGCATTTAGGTAAAAATGCACTTTCGTATAAATAATTGAATTCATTCAAATAGTATCGCTAACAAAAACAAATTATCAACATCTCCCTCTCTCTCTCTCTCTCTCTCTAACATATATATATATATATATATATATATCGAAGCCCAACTCATTCGCATAAACAAACAGTCTTAATATGAGTAAGAGGGCACGCTTAAGTGTTTTTAACGATCTTAAACGATTTTTTCAATTAATTCACTGAACGCAATTTTTTAATTCATCACTCTCCTAAAAATGGCTTATGGAAATCGAAAACATAGCGACTATGGCCAATTTCTTTTCACACTCGAACAGAACGTTCAAATATTGGCACTCCAAAATAAAAAAAAAACCGGGTCGCAAGAGAAAGAAACCGGAATTATCCCTGTTGTTCAACGAAACCTGCAGAAGAGAAAAAAATTCTCTCTCTCTCTCTCTCTCTCTCTCTCTATATATATATATATATATATATATATATACACTCAAATAACCTTGTAACGAGTGATGTAACCCACTTTCCGGTTTACGACATCCGCTGCGCATGCGCCCATAAACATTAACCCATAACAACGTAAACAAATAAACACAAATCGCTTCTTTTGCAGATTTTGACCTGCGCACTGAAATATTAACGTTATTATTTCGAAATTATTATTTAACATGGGAAGAGTGGGGGTGTTTTGTAATTATTTTTTCTTACAACTATACTGTCGCTATTTTCTTACAACTAAACAACTTTAACCCGTTGACAAACATAAGAACAATTGTAGTAAAGCCAAGACTACTACTACTACTACTACTACTACTACTACTACTACTACTACTACTACTACTCTCTATCCGTCCCTTTTCCTTCCTTCCTTCGTTTCTTCCTTCTTTTTTGTTTACATTTTTAGATACAAAATAGTTGTGTGAGAACGGTGAATTTGTTGACACATTTACTAATCTTTTTCAATATTAGTTTTATTTTCTTTATGTAGATTTTATTTTATTTTTTTTGCTTCAGGTTTTATAATTATTATTTATTGTATTTTTTTTTTTTTTTTAGATTTTCAGTTTCTATAACTTGGTTGAAAGAATCCCAATATGGGTTTTTCATTCTTATATTTCCCATCGGTAGGTTCATGTGCGTTTTTGCTGCTAAACGACTTTCGTCGGCGTTCGATTCGTAGGAAAATCATGTTTAATTTTCGACTTTTGGGCGATTATTCGGAAAAATAGGTAACTTTACACAAATAGGGAGGATTTTTTTTTTTTTTTCATGTTTCAGTGATCCGCCCGTGATTTTTCATTTTAATATACTTTCATAGAAATGTTTCTGTTACGTCAAAAAAACAAAAAAAAAAACACTATTTCCTTTACGTCACAAGTGTGTCACTCATACATGAATTCCATAGCTAATATGACATACTGACCCAACGGGTCACGAGTAGTCTAGTACACGCGCGCGCGAACACACACACACACATACATATATATATATATATATATATATATATATATGACTTAGCGACTGCCTATCTTGTATTGTGGTTTACCGCCAACGAAGCGTGTAATCCAAGCTCTCAACAAGACTTTTTCGCCATTTCTTTTCAGCTAATACCCCGAATAGTCTCTGTCATCGTTTATAAACGGACTAATTAATTCTTACGTCTCCTAATGGACTTGTACTTAACACTTCAAAGTTTTTCACTCCTCCGTCCCCACTGTGTCTACTTTTTTTCCCTCTTTGGTTTACGCTTTCGTGGATTTTGAGTAAAGGAGTCACCTCCATCTTCCCCCATCCAGAAAGTTGTCACGTTTCGTTAATTCTTCACAAAAAAAAAAAAAAAAAAAAAAAAAATGATTAAAATCTTGGATTCAAGTCTAAAGGTTTTGCTTGTCATCTGTAGAAAACGCCATTGGGATCCATGCGAGAGGCGTTGTCTGTCGGACCATTTATCCGCCTGGCTGTCTGCCAAACTTGATTTGTGGACCGAAGTTTCATCGCGAAAGACTCGGACAGAATAGGCATATCTCACGTCTCGTTTTTGGAAGCATTAAACATGCGGTTTTTAAGGAGTTTTTCCCCCCTTATCAAGGCTCAAAGGCCAGTCGAGGACAAGGCTTAAGACTGTCAAGTGGTTGATGAGACACTACCGTGATGGGTCATGGTGAAACTTAGGTAGCCTTTAATTATTTAAGACGACGGCACAATAAGGAGTTTGTTTATATTAGATTGTAAACGGCCATGTTTTAGTCAGCTGGTAAGCAGTCTCGTGGTAATGTTTTCCACAGGCGGACAGTTTTAGTAAATAAACTTTGCTCATGTAATTTTTCTTTAATTTAAGGCACAAAGAAAGAGTTAGGGAATTTGTTGACGGTTGTTATAGCCAGATGAGTATTTGTTGCGAATATTTAGCAGGGAGTGACCATAGATTGAAGCTCGGTCGAGCACCAACAATAAAAGTATTGAAAGACCAGAGATAGATAATAACAACCAACGGGAGCTGTGGAAATTCCACAGGGGACTCATTCCTGTTGATGTTGGCATTCTGTAGATGTTCAATGTAAATGGAGACGTTCCGATATTATTGTAGCTCTTTTGTTAAAACTGCAAAAGTATTTATCTAAGCTAGCATGAACACCCGGTAAAACCTGGTCGTAAAGTACGTTTAAATATGATATTTTAATTCTTGAAGATTTTGTATATTATTATAAAGTTTATGTTCTATCTATTTATATAAAGTTGCTATTTCAAAACAAAAAAACATATATCCATATGACTTGGGTGCATTAGCTTGGATCGAAACCGAAATAAAAAAAAAAACAAAAAACTTCCGAATATATATATATATATATATATATATATATATATATATATATATATATATAACTTGAGTTCCTTCAGTTATGATACCGAAACCAAAACTTATGAAGAATTTTTGATAAATT
Source organism: Euprymna scolopes (assembly GCF_053919585.1). Classification (NCBI taxonomy): domain Eukaryota; kingdom Metazoa; phylum Mollusca; class Cephalopoda; order Sepiida; family Sepiolidae; genus Euprymna; species Euprymna scolopes. The sequence goes on along the minus strand of NC_136517.1, from coordinate 92,311,949 downwards.
ATTTATAAAAAAAGATAATTTCAGTGCCATCAGCTATAGTCGAAACCGAAACCAAAACTTATGAAGAATTCTTGATAAAATTATTTATGACAAGAAAATAGAAAAACATAACAATTGAACGACCCGGATGTACACGTGACACAAAAAAGAGCACACACGCTATCGTCTTAATATATAGAAAATAGTCTACTTGTTCCTTACTTGGTTAGTACGTTATGCTTTTGAAAAGGCCAATAATCTTCGATGGTATAAAATACTTTAAAAAACAAAAGTAAAAAAAAAAAAAAAATCCAGGTAAATTCGTGAAATTTGGCTTTAAAAAGACCAATCCGGCAACGCTGACACAAGAATATTGGGGTGACCTCCCTTTAGTCTGGCTTTCTTTTCAAATATCATTATACTCATTCAAGACTTTGCCTACGGGACAAGATCACAGTGTAGTATCTGTTCTAATGCTACATTAACCTTTTCCGTCCTCGGTCGGTGTAGGAGAAATACTTCATGACTGAGGCAATTAAAAAAAATGTTCCTATACAGAGTGCCCCATTTCGTGGAGCTGAATTTTCCCCACAGTAAAAAAAAACGACCTTATGTCTAACTTTGCCCTCGTGGGGAGATAAGTAAATAAGATCATTATAATAATATAGGATCATTGTTGTAATCGCGTGAAAATGGATCTCGTAATTTCTACGTGCAGCGGTTCTTCATCGGAGAAAGACGTTAGCGAAAATATTACGTATAAAAAGTGAACATTCGAAAGAAACAGGTCAAATAAAAGAACAGTAGGTACTGCCAAACGACTTTGAAAAAACGGAGCGCATAATCCCGTGACGTCAATGTGTGTTAACTATATGAAGTATGGAAAAACAAAAGCGACTTAATGATTTGTTAAAACCTTTGTTTATCTTCTTCAAACTGCAATTAATAATTAATCTTTGATATAATTTTGTTAGGTTTTAAGATTTTCACAGTTTAATGATTAATAATATTATAAACATTTGTATATTAAATATGGAATATGGTTTTACTTAATATGTACGACTGTAGATTTGGTTAATTAACGGTTTTCATACTTTTATTGGGTAAAGAGACAAACTAGATATGAGAGTGATCTGAAAAATGCTTAATATTTGTGCAATAATATTTTTAAATCGGTTTTAATTTGGCGATAAAATAGCTGGCAAGAGTCATGTTTATATTATAACTTAATATTAAAAAAAAAAAAAAATTAAACACCATTAATTAAAAATCTGTGTTGTAACGGATCATTTAAAAATAATGGAATTTTAATCGTTTTAATCTTTTAAAAGTTAATTAATTTTTAGGAGGTCTCTTTTTCTTGGCAGTTCAACTGATTATAGTATATATACATAGATTAGAAAAAAAGACGCCATTTACAAAACATAATAATTTAAATTTATATCAATTTTTTAATTACAACTTCAAGGTAAACTTTTTGTTCAACATAAACTTAAAAAAATATTTTTTACTTATTTGAACTCTTATGTTTCATAATAAATAGAAATTCCGATCAATTTAAATATATTTTGTCCGAATTTCGAAAAAATGGGTAGGAGAGGCACTAAAAATATTTCTCTTCATATATTTTACGGAAACTACATTTTGTACGTAATTTCATTCTAAAATGGATAGGTACCGAAAATTTCATGAAAATCTGACGATTAGTTGATTTTTGCTAGATTTATTAAACACGGTTATGTTTTCACGTTCGGAATGCTTACTAAATGGGAAGGTTATTTTAAAGTGTCAATTATGTAAACACGATTTTCGTCTCGCGATTTCTTTATTTTCGTTCTATGAAAATTTTTTTTTTTTTTAATTATTACTAGTTTAAATGGTACAAAACTTATATGGTAATCTCCAAAAATACCGTTAGGGCTTACAACATGGCCGCCAGAAGAGTCACGTAATCCGGTTGATCCAAAACATGAATCGTGCAAATGGAAAACGCAGCCTTGAAGGCAAACTTTGACAAACAATCACAATTTGTTTGTATTTAATTTTTTGTTGATATAATGTTGTTATAAAAATAGGCAAACTTTGAGAAACAATCTTAGGTTGTTTCTCAAAGTTTGCCTATTTTTATAACAACATTATATCAACAAAAAATTAAATACAAACAAATTGTGATTGTTTGTCAAAGTTTGCCTTCAAGGCTGCGTTTTCCATTTGCACGATTCATGTTTTGGATCAACCGGATCAGGTGACTCTTCTGGCGGCCATGTTGTAAGCCCTAACGGTATTTTTGGAGATTACCACTTATATTAATAATATTAGCTTATAATAAAGTTACATCCTGTTACATATAGGGAGGGGAAATTCTGCGGTGAATTTTGGAGGTGCCTCAAGAACATTGTCTGTCAAAAGAATGGACTGAATGATTGAATGAATGATTGTATCTTCAAATGTGATTTTATTATTTTTATTGAACTATGTAGCACAATATTACTTTCTGATAAGTGGTGACTGCATCGTTTCTATCGCTAAGCGCACAGATTTAATGGACGTCTCTTATAAAAAAAAACAAACAAAAAAAAAACAACGCCGGTTCTCGTTTCCATCTTCGGTGATCGTATGTCGGTACAGTTTAATGTCAGTTTATTAGTAAGATGTAGCGTCGTCTTCCTTTAGTAAAAGGGATGAAGAAGTCTGTAAAAAGATGAAACGGATGGTGGGGAATGAAGATGAATATAAATCTAGAAGAGTTGAAGTGGCGAGGATAGAAAAACAGGCAGACAAGTGGGTGAACACGAACCTTTGACTTAATCTCCTTCGTTGTCAACGCATTTAACATAGCGGCGAGTGTTAATCACGAGGCTCAACTCAAATAGCACTCAAGAGAGCGCATAACTAAACTACGGCTCCATAATCCTATTTAATCTATCTCCCAACCCCTTACTTCCCCAACCGTTTAACGACAATTTAAGTCTATTTCATTTGTAACAGACAATAAAACAACACACGTGAAACCATAAAATAGAAATTTCGAACCTAACATATACCACACCGTCTGCCATTCTCCAACCTCAGTCACATCGCCACAGTGTTGGATCCCAGTGCTAGTTGTGCAAGTACACCAACGGAACTTACGTTTGTTTTCTCTCGATGAAAATACGTTTTGTCCCACTCGACTTGTACCAAAATTGCATCCCTTCCCCTGTAATGCTCCCCGGATACCAGAAGCTATATTTTTCAAATTGAAATCGCTCCAAACAAGGCATGAAGCCATTTGATGTAAGAAGTAAAAAAAAAAAAAAAAACTACTTCGAAGTCATAAAGTAGCCAACGATTAGTGTTAGATAGAGTCGGACTAAAAAACAGCAATTGTTCCCCCCTTTATCAGAAACATTGCCTATAGAATGTGAGAACTAAAGAATAAAATAAGGGAAGTAAGAGTTTTCTACTCAAATAGTGTTCATCCTCGACCGTTCCAACATACAGCAATTTAAACGTAACATAAACGGTCATCTTGCAGCCCAACTTCCAACCTGGTTGCCGTCCTATAAATCTGGCCCCTGTAACAGTAGCGTCCTACGCTTCAGTGATAATATGTCAAAAGTTGCTTGTTTAATGGCATATCGACCTTTTTTTTAGGTTACGAAATACCAAAGTCAAATAAGAATAACCAATAGTTGCAAAATCTGCAATTAAAGAAAATAGAGTTATCGATTTAAAGATTACTGCCTAAAAAAAGCACCATATATGAAAAAGAAAACGGTAGATTCGACGTAAAATGGTTAGAATACTGACTGTAGGTATTTCTATTTCAATCTATCTCCCAAGCTATATATATATATATATATATATATATATATATATATATATATATATCCATCTATCTATGCATCTATCCATCCATCTATTCATCTACCTATCCATCTACATAGCCATCTATCCATCTACCTATCTATCTATCCGTCTATCTATCTATCTATCTATCTATCTATCTGTACGTATCTATCTATCTAGACCCTCTTTCTTATCTATCAATCCATCTCCACGTATGCACAAATAATCTTTTTTTATGTAAAACGTTTTAGCCGATAGGCTACAGTTTCACAAAACTTATTGACTGAAAATGTATTAAAAAAAAAAAAAAGAAGCAAACCGGCAAACTCTGCTTCAACGAACTTATTTTCCAAAGATTGGACTAAGAATTGTTGGCAACAGAAATTCTGGCATTCACCACGAATTCTGTCCATCATTTTAGCTGAAAGATAAGTCAATTCTTGGAGAAAAGAATAAAAAAAAAATTAGTCTGTAGAATTGAATAGTGAATACAACCAATTCTTCCGAGCTGAATCTCCTTATTAAGCAATTCTTCCATAAATTCTTTTAGGCAATAAGATTTAGAAATTCTATTTTAAGATCTTTCTACACAAGCAATTTCATACCACGCACTTGTGTGTGTGTGTGTGTGTCTATCTATCTATCTACCCTCATATAAAAGGAACTTTGTCTCTGTGTGTATGAGTTTGATCCCTATGGACTCCTAAACAACTGGGCTATTTTTTTTTTTTTTTTGAAATTTCACATAAATGTACTCTGTATCTGGCGAAGTTTTTAGATAGGTTTTGTATCGGAATGTCTCCGATAAGTATAATTTTGTGTGAGCGTGTCAATGACCCTCGTCACAGTCTCCTTAACCTTCTCAATAATCTCATAACGACAGCCTCTAAGGTTTTCCTTGATCTTAGGGAATAACCAAATGTCAAAAGGAGCAAAGTCTGGACTATATGAAGGGCGAGGAGCTCCTTTTTATTTGGTCTGATGAAGTGGTCTCCTTGAATTAGGTTTCCACTGAAACATGTATGCACATATGTAACCCATAATGTTTGTATAATAGACGGGCTATGTAGCAGGTCTTTACTTCATTGAGCACTATTTAATAGTCACGTGGGTTTCATTGGATTTACTTCTAGGAAACCAATCTATAAACCATTATTCATATATATATATATATATATATATATATATATATATGTATATATATGTACTCCTATAAATTCGTTTTTCTTTTGGGTGTATTGATATTAATATTAAAAAAACACCTTTCTAAATATTCAAAAAGGAAATACAATTTTCTTATATATGGATCGTGCAATTGCATCCATCTGCAAAAGATCTAGCTAATTTGCATATTCTTTTAAACATTCATTTTAATTAATTCCCTATTAGTTTTTTTTTCGGTTTTCTAATGGAATGATCATCTTTAGTTAACTATTACGTGTAATTATATTCATGCAGATATTCTACATGATTTATACTTGCATAATATTTGCGTAAAAAGTTTACAGGAAACACAAAATTGTTTCCATATATATTTATGTATACGTATATATTTTTGTTTAACAAATTTTGCCTACCAAAGTCCTCCTAGAGTTTTTGGTCTACAGACATGAAACTTCATATATAAGGTATTTGAATCCATGCGAAACTTTATATTTAGGTTTTAGCCCGGAAAAATCGGTGCAAAAGTGTGAAAATTAAAAAAAAAAAAAAATGAAATTTGCCAGGTTAAGGTTGAACGCCGCCATTACGAATGCATAACGTAGTTGATATTGGTTCATGTTTTAATTTTTGGCCTTGCAGTAAACATGTTTTCATAGCCCAGTCATTTACGGCAGAGGCAAAATAAATCGCGAGCTGAACGTTTTGGTTTCGATTCTCGGTGGTGGAGCATGAGTTTTTTTTTTTAATACTTTTTAAATCATTAATATATATTGAATCCAATATATCTATCTATCTATATCTGTAAAAGTGAAAATGTCTGTCTGTCTTTTCCCTATGGTAGTTAAGGAAGACTATACAGAAATACATTACTTTACATATTCAAACTTTATTATATATACATAGGCACATGAGCTTATGAACAGTACATAGGGCCCGAGCAAAGCCGGGCGGAACTGCTAGTGTATATATATATATGTATATAATATATATATATATATATATATATATATATATATATATATATATACTTTCAATTTGTCTTTACATAAGCAGTAGTTTGTTGCTACACAGTCATGAACATGTTTTGGTCTTCTAGTATTTAGTAACTAGATATTTCATCAGGCAACAACGCATATATTCAAAAGCAGAATTCATAAAAGCCTCCCTTTGAATACACGCGTTGTTGCCTGAACAGGTATCTGGGTTCTAAATACTAGGAGACTGGAATGTGCTCATAACTGTGTAGCAACAAATTACTGCTTATGTAAAGACAAATTGAAAGTGACTTGCTCTGCTTCCGTATTGAGCACTCTTGTTATTAACTTCGTTATATTTCACTGGTTACCTTAACTTTTGAAAAATTGCAACCTCAAATTTATATATATACTAGCATTTCAGCCCGGCGTTGCCCGGGTGTTTGGAGGTGTACGTTGAGCAAAAAAAAAAAAAAAGTCAGTCAATTTTTTAAGATTTGACCCCTATTATGACCTCTTAACATTTATTACTTTGGGCTCGAATAAAGTTATTAAGTTAGATCCATGTCGAAGGAACCTATATCTAAAGTTTCAAGTGTTTAGACCCAAAATTGGCGGAGGAGTTTGGTAGAGTTCTCAAAGGTAAAATCGTTGAACTTTAATCCCTTAACAACCAAATTGCTGGCGGAAAATGCATTGCAAAGATTTTCCCAAATCACAGTACCCTGTATATCAAATTGCGTGTCTGTAGACTAAAAATTGACAGTTATTGCGTAGAGAAATGTACACACACACACAGAGACAGACAGACACGTTCACTTTGTATATATATGTATGTATATATATATATATATATATATATATAAAGTGAACGTGTCTGTGTGTCTGTCTGTGTGTCTGTATACAGTTCCCTACGCAATAATTCTGTCAATTTTTAGTCTACAGACTCGAAATTTGATATACAGGGTACTGAGATTTGGGAAAATCTGTGATCGGTTCCTGCCAGAAAATTGGCTGTTAAGGGGACAAAATTATTTTATGAAACGTGCATAAAAGAATGCTGCCTAAATATACTAATATATATATATATATATATATATATAAGTTAATAAAGTAAACTTAAAGATGATCAATTCGACAGTTTAAAAAATGTTCGCATTTATAGTGATGCGTGATATTGAGTGTGAAGTATACGCTATTAATGCCGGCTGACCAGGCGACCGTACTGACCTTGAATGACACTTGCCGCGGGGCTCGGATTGAAAACTGTCACCACTTACGTCAAGACGAGTCTCATGACGGTAACCACGGGATCCGAGGGTCTTGTGATCAACAGATTTTTAATCCCTGATCTTTTAACCCAATATGACTTGAACAACCGCGTCGGATAATTTGACCCCCCCCCCACCTTTTATTCACTGCTCGAAATATAAAAGGGCGTATGTTACTGTGATGGGTTCAGATTACTGTTTGGTTTTCTCTCACTGCAAAATCTCCGTGACTAGGGTCGGAAAGTGAGGATTGAGAAGTCAGCGCCCTTGATTAGGAGTACTCTGGCCTGCAAAAAAAAAAAAAAGTGGCTGGACAGCCCCGTCGGTATTCTCCGCTGAGGGCGCCTCAGGGGATTAGCAATAAAACAGCCCACTTTTCAAAGAGAGAAGACAAAGGCTGGGAGAGTGAACCTTATAGAACTGCACAGGGCTTAACTCCAACCGCAAAATCAACAGGGACAGTGTCGATTCTGGGACCGAGGATAAACCCCCCCTATGATTTTATAATACTAATATATTTACATAACTAACGAGTGCTAATACTGGTGAAACGCAGTTTCTTTTTGTTTGTTTTCGTCATTTTTGATGGGTAGGGTGTGCTAAACATAAGCCTGGATCATAAAACAATTTAAAAAAAAACTAGTGAGGATTATATAAGCCAAATTGGAATCCTGCCAACAATTCTGGAACCTTTCTTGACTTCTCGATATTCTTTGCTAACCAAAATCCGCAAAAATTCTAATCCTAAAAATTAAATCTTAACCAAATCAAAGAACGTAGCAAACAAAACAAACAAACAAACAAACACTGAAAAACTGGGAAAAAATAATTTATTTTTGGTACTCTTAGAATCTATCGAAATTCTTCGCACTGAAAGAACCAAATATTAGCGAATCTGAAAATAGAAATCGTCCTTTTCTTTTTTTTTTTTTTTTTTTTTTTTTTTTTGGCGGATTTCATAATTCTTTCGGAAATGGGAAAGATTTGAAAACGGTCTCGAAACTAGGAATTTAATCAAATTAACCAATAGAGTTCGGAGACAAGTTAGAATTGATGTTGTAAAGATACGTCCATTCAACCTGCGCTGTTAGCGATCAATATGCTATTCCAGATCCTAAACGGGAAAGATCAACAAAGTATAATTTTTATCAAAAAAGTCGCTCCAGAAAGGAATGAAGCCACTTTTATATAAGAAACTTATCATCTATGTATATAAAAAGCAAAATGTGTGTGTGTGCACTTTTTGTGTATGTCCGGTAAAAGCTTGGGGGGGGGACGGTCGGGTATCTCCTTGAAACTTTTTATATAATGTCTAAATCATAATATCTATGATTTACGAACGGAGGTCGCGTCTATCTTTAATTTGCCCGACTTTTACGCGCTACTTTCAAGATTTTTTTTCGATCGCCGCGTCTTCATTTCGATTTTCAGTATAAGAAATCGAAACTGAATCCGCACTATCAGCTCCCTGACATTCTTAGCAGGGACCTCCACAAAGCAACTCGACTTTGATCAATGCGGCAAAAACCGTCATATCAGACAATTGCTTTCATTTGGACACCCCCATTTTTTTATCTTGGGTAAACAAACAGCCAAAGTTGGGAAAAGAAAAACTGCCTCTCAGCAAAACTTAACTGCCAAATATGTTTGACCTAATTATCATTAAATTCGCGCACCTGTCAACTTTGTAAACCTTAAATTGACAGTTTTACCTTCCTCTTCCAACGTAGACGAGCGGGTTAGATTCCACGTTTTTCCGTTTCTTTTCCACCTTTGCGTCAACGCTTCGGGTTTGAGCCTACCTCCCTACCAAACTTTTTTTTTCTTCCCCACCTCCAAACACAATGATTTTTGTTTTTCATCATCCCCCCACACACACTTACAAACACCAGGGCAACGCCGGGTATCCCCGCTAGTAATCTATAAAATAAATATCACCTGTCTGTTTAAATATATATATATGTAGGCGTGTCTCGCAAAAAGTTTTGACAGATTTTCACAAGATCGGTATCGTTTTGAAGCTCGACCTTTCGGACGACAAATATCGAAAAATTGGCCTAAAACATTAATACCTTCACTGTTAAATGGGCATTTTTCTACAGGGAGAAGTCGCTTTTTTCGCTGATATTTTCGAAAGTCATCCCCTCTTTTCGATTGTCTAGCCTTAATTTAAGCCTGCGTCACTTCCGGTTTAGCACTGGGTGCAACAGCAAAGACGTCTGGTTTTTATTTTTCCACTTTCTTTTCCTCCTTCGCGGTACGGGTTCGAGCCTGCCTGCCTATTTTTTTTATTTTTTTATTTTTTTTGCGCTCGCAATTTTCATTTTATTTTTTTGCTCAACCAACGCTCTTACACACACATCCACTTTCTTTTCTGTCTTCGTGACATGGGTTCAAGCCTGCCTACCTACTGAAACTATTGCGAATGGACGCTATTTTGTTTTTCAGCGGCCAGGTATACTTTTCAAAATATCAATAAATAGCAGTACGCTTTTGCTATATGGCCCCATATTCTGCCCACCCGGATTTATAACCCCGAACGACATTCGACTCCTTCCGATAATGGACTACTCAGGTTGTATCAACTACTCTTTACATATAATTTTCTCCATATAATTATCCACAACCACTCAAAAAAAACTATTTTCAATAATTGTGCTGAAAAGCAAAAGAGCGTCCATTCACAGCTGAACATTTTGCTAACTGCATTTCATTTCCTCTGATGATATAAGCCATTGTTGAAAATTCATGGATTAAGGAAATTAATATAACCCCTTCTATATATTCCTTTTGTCAAGCAATAAATTCTTAAATCGAATATATGTCTCTATATGTTGTTTTTTCAGAATTTAAAATTCAACCACGAAACTTATATATTGCTCTATTCTTAAATATTGAGCTTTTCCTTTTTGGCTAGGATCTCCTTGAAAGTATTACTTCAAGTAATATCTATCAGGATTTTTCATCTGAATTCTATCAGTGTCTTATATATATATATGGCGATTAAGCTACACTGAATATTACGCGTTTCATCCACTCTAGGACTCTTCAGGCTTATGCGCGAATTTTGTGGTTGTCTGTCATTTTTATATACGCACCTTCTATTGAGATTTTAGTTAGCCAATCAGCTTTCTAGTATATACCGCGCCCTTCCTATCAGCCAATGAACATGCACTTACCGGACAAAGGCCTATTTGACCTCTGGTTGACCTGTTCCTTCGTGTGTGCTCTATTTAGCCGGTAGTCGAATGGAAAATCATAAGACAAGCTACCAGGGGTAGAGACCTAGACGACCCATGTAGATTATGCTTCATGAAAAAACTTGCGATCCTGTACTTTAAAGAACCCCAAAATCTACTTACTCTAGGATAGCGATACAAAATAGTTTTAAAACAAAAACAATAGAAAATCAATAAATTAGATAAACATGAATATACATAAACTATTACACACACACACATATATATATATATATATATATATATATATATATATATATATATAACATAAAAAAAACCTAACCTAGATTTAAAACAGGTCAAGAAACTAGATATCCAGGCTAAAGCCTGAAGAATCCTAGAGTGGACGAGACGCGAAATATTCAGTGTAGCTTAATTGCCATGTATATTTTATAACTTACTAACTAGCTCTACCTACTTATTGAACAATTTTGACGTAAATACTTAAAGTTTACGCATAAATTTATACTTTCGTATATTAATTTTATGTGAGTTAATGAAGTATATATATATATATATATATATATATATATATATATATATATTACTCCTTAGAGAACTGGCTCTGTAATAAGAAATAAAAAAATGTATGAATTAAAATATATTTAAGCGTATTTTACGACCAGCGAGGCCGGTCCCTGCTACTATACATACAATGCAATTTTGATTATCAAAATTTTTATCTGGATTGTTCATTTTCTAGCATATCTTTTAAACTTTTCCCTTTGTCGTTTTGTTAGTCACACGCAAGCATGATTTTATCCCCATATTTAATATTCCATTTATATGTTAATTCGCAAAATTTATAAACTTCTTTGAAATTTCTTGTTGCTATATATGTTTCCTCTGACGATATTTGCCATGTATTGAAACTCCATGGAATAAAGAAAAATTTTATTTTCTTTGTACTCCTTTACGAAAAATAACTTGTGAAAGTTAATTTAAAGAAGTAAAAACCAATTGTTCTTCCTTCCTCATAGGTTCCGAAACGGCTGAGCTTATCTTTTGCAAATGCAAATGTCTGGTAGTGTTCTTAGATATGTTTTGTACAGTAATTCATCCGATAAGTATTGAAAATCGATAAAAATTCAATCTTAAAAATATTTTTCCTTCTATAATAGATAAAAAAGAATTTTTATGGAGGAATATTTTACGTTACACCGGCCAAGGGAAATGCTGTTCTTATAACGTAAAATATTCCACTCTAAAAAATTCTTGTTTTAAGATCGTGAATCCCCAAATATCAGCAAACATGATATTATAAAAAAAACGGATTTTTTTTTTTACAGAAATATAATAACCACTTATCAAGGCCCGGAGGCCACTCAAGAATAAGAGTTAATGGGTATACATTAGTCAATGTGATTATTGCGTAGTAACCATAAGTAGTGGGAATTTTCTGAATTGGATTAATTAGGGGGATGGTTCATCAAGAACTTGTTTAAGACAATCAAATTGTAGTCAGCTAGAAAGAAGGAAATGGAAAGAGTTACACAGGCGTGCAGTTCTAAGAAAGAAACTTTGTTCATGGAATCTACGTTTAGGTTTAGGCACAGATAAAGAGTGTGGGAAATTATTGATAGTGGTTTTGGCTAGACGGGTGTTTTTCCTGAAAGTTTGGTGATGGGGAGACCATAGATTGAAGCTCAGACGAGCACTTGCCTTGAAAATAACGATTTGATTCTATAATAATTCATACGCAATCTACATAAATTGAAATATGTTTAAGCGTATTCTACGACCGGACAACGCCGAGCTACCAACTAGTATATATATATATATATATATATATATATATATATATGGTAATTCTTGGCCTGAAGACGTAATCCCCCAACGTGGGTGATTACAGAAACATGTATGCACATATGTAGCCATTAATGTTTGTATAAATAAAATTAATATACCTGCTCTGTTCACTCATTGAGCACTCTTTGGTAGACACATGTTGTTTCATTGGATGTACTTCTAGGAAACTAAACTCTACTGGCTATATATATATATATATATATATATATATATATAATCGTTTAAAAAATCAACAGCAAAATCCACGTAAATATATAAACGATAAAAACTAAGCAGTAAATTGTCTATGGCATCATAGCGTAATGGATTAAGACGCTGGACTGAAATACATAAGGTCCGAGGTTCGAATCCTAATAACAGTTCGATTTGGTTGGTTGGATGTTTTTGTTTTACGGCATATCAACCCTTTTCGGGTTATTTAATTCCGAATCCAAAGATTTTTAAGAAAAACTTGTTAATAGAATATGTTTGTTGTTTTCAAGTCGGTTTCTATTTAACCCATAGTTGGAACCTTAACAGGTACTACCACTCCGGGTTAGAATGGACCTGGGAGCAATGGTAATTAAAGGGTGGCTCCACACTCCCCAAAGGCCGCAAGGTTGGGCCTCACCACTGGATATAGTTTAAGGTCATATCCAGGACCCCCATTGAGGGACTTTTCCCCTCTGCAGGGGGGGGGGGCAGTCGGTGTATTCTAATGCCCCACCGACAGGGCCGCCGTGGTTCGAATACTAATAAAACTTAAGCTACGCTGTAGAGGGGTAGGGCCAACGAAACATGCATGTACGGAGATTACTATTTTTGAAAAATAATCTTCTATTCTTTCTATATAAATAAAATTAACTCATTTTTTTCCGTCGGATTTTGACCTTAATAGGATTAAAAATCAAGATATTTCATGCAAATATAATATGCACAAGCGGCAGAACAATATCTGAGGTTTGTTATAGGCTTATTATTTCTCAAATTCCTCGATAATCTTAGATTTTTATACTTTTTTTGCTGAGAAGTCACGGCCAAAATCGGTTAAGATCAATGGAAGTGGTAAAATATTTTCTCTCTAATAAATTCCTCCTCCCCCTGCCACCACTTAACACCGTTTGGATATCGTTCACAAGGAACAGTTGAGAAGAGAACACCGGTTTGGCTTCGTAGTTCTTTCATGTGAAGTTATTTAAAATCACTAAACTAAGCTGCAGTGCTCTGTGGCGTAGTGGTTAGGGTGCTGGACAATTCACATATTTTCACGTTCGTGCCGACCTACCATAGTGGGTTTTTTTTTTTTCCTAAACAACTGGAATGGACTTTTCTTGGTGGCCGAACTGTTAACGTTGCAGATGGGTTTTTTTTTTTTCACACTTTATTTTCCTACTTTTACTCATGACTCCGGGTTTGATCCTTCCTACTTACCTACCATAACATTTTTTAAAACTCCCCCCCCCCCATCCCGGAAACAAACACTCGGGCAACGCCGGGTACCCCCGCTAGTAAATAATAAAATATTTACATCCAAATAAAAAAAATGGGCGATTTTCTAAAAGAAACACTTGATCTAACCTTAAGATCGTTTAAAAATCACAACAAAATCTACTATATATATATATATATATATATATATATATATATGTGTGCGTGTGTGTGGCGAAATCTTTATTCCGAATACAATAAACGATGAAAACTTTTTTTGCGAACACAAACGTGAACCTTTAATGCCATTGAGCTTAATTGATGCATCGATTTATTCCAGCCTAAACCATTTTCCCTTTCCTTTTCATCATGAAACGGACATTCCCTTCGTCCGGTTGTTTAGAGTTTCCTGTTTATTTACATGTCGACTTGACCGGCCAGCGGAGAAAGAACTCAAGCCAGCGATGATATGCCCTCGAGGTTATAGGGCTATCGTTTTATAATTGGATGAGATTCCTTCCTTGGTCGACTATTGCCGCTGATAGGTCAACATCGTTATCTCTGCGTACAGAACAATTGGTCAATTGGTGGGAAAGGTCGATCAATTGCTTACCAACTACTCGTCTGAGCTCCAATCTATAGTCTCTCCTCGCAAAGCTTTCGCGAAAAACGCTCGTCTACCTGAAACCACTATCAATAACTTCACCCACACTTTACCAGTGCCTAAACCTAAATGTAGATTCCATGAACAAAGTTTCTTTCTAGACAATAGAAAAGAGGCGATGACTTTCGAAAATATCGGCGAAAATAGCGACATCTCCCTATAAAAAAAACGTGCTCAGTTGAGGGTGAAGGAATTAATGTTTTTATCCAATTGTTCGATATTTGTCGTCCGAAAGGTCGAGCTTCAAAATGATACCGATCTCGTGAAAGTCCCTCCGTCGAAAGTTTTAGGCGGACATACATACACACATACATACATAAACACATACATACATAAACACATACAGACAGACACACATACATACATACACACATACATACATACACACATACATACATAAACACATACAGACAGACACACATACATACATACACACATACATACATACACACATACATACATAAACACATACAGACAGACACAAATACATACATAAACACATACAGACAGACACACATACATACATAAACACATACATACATAAACACATACAGACAGACACACATACAGACAGACACACATACATACATACACACATAATTACATACACACATACATACATAAACACATACATACATAAACACATACAGACAGACACACATACATACATACACACATACATACATAAACACATACATACATACACACATACATACATAAACACATACAGACAGACACACATACATACATACACACATACATACATACACACATACATACATAAACACATACAGACAGACACACATACAGACATAAACACATACAGACATAAACACATACATACATAAACACATACATACATAAACACATACATACATAAACACATACATACATAAACACATACATACATAAACACATACATACATACACACATACATACATACACACATACATACATACACACATACATACATACACACATACATACATACACACATACATACATACACACATACATACATACACACATACAGACAGACACACATACAGACATACACACATACATACATACACACATACATACATACACACATACATACATACACACATACATACATAAACACATAAATACATAAACACATACATACATAAACACATACATACATACATACACACATACATACATACACACATACATACATACACACATACATACATACACACATACATACATAAACACATACATACATAAACACATACATACATAAACACATACAGACATAAACACATACAGACATAAACACATACAGACATAAACACATACATACATAAACACATACAGACATAAACACATACAGACATAAACACATACAGACATAAACACATACATACATAAACACATACATACATAAACACATACATACATAAACACATACATACATAAACACATACATACATAAACACATACAGACATAAACACATACAGACATAAACACATACAGACATAAACACATACAGACATAAACACATACAGACATAAACACATACAGACATACACACATACAGACATACACACATACATACATACATACACACATACATACATACACACATACATACATACACACATACATACATACACACATACATACATACACACATACATACATACACACATACATACATACACACATACATACATACACACATACATACATACACACATACATACATACACACATACATACATAAACACATACAGACAGACAGGTGAGATTTATATTATAGATGCATATCTCTTTGCACATTTTTTTAATTTAAAAAATAAACTAAAATTAAAAATAATTAGTCTCTCCTCACCATGACTTTTTACAAATCTCTTCTCTTCTATCTTTCTATCTTCTTTTCTTTCTTTTTTAAATCTATCTTCTATCTATCTATCTATCTTCTATCTATCTATCTTCTATCTATCTTTTATCTATCTATCTTCTATCTATCTATCTTCTATCTATCTATCTATCTTCTATCTATCTATCTATCTTCTATCTATCTATCTATCTTCTATCTATCTATCTATCTTCTATCTATCTATCTATCTTCTATCTATCTATCTATCTTCTATCTATCTATCTTTTATCTATCTATCTATCTATCTTCTATCTATCTATCTTTTATCTATCTATCTATCTATCTTCTATCTATCTATCTATCTATCTATCTATCTTCTATCTATCTATCTTCTATCTATCTATCTATCTATCTTCTATCTATCTATCTTCTATCTATCTATCTTCTATCTATCTATCTTCTATCTATCTATCTTCTATCTATCTATCTTCTATCTATCTATTTTCTATTTATCTATCTTCTCTTCTTCCTATCTATCTATCTTCTATCTATCTTCTATCCATCCATCTATCTATCTATCTTCTATCTATCTATCTTCTCTTCTTCCTATCTATCTATCTTCTATCTATCTATCTATCTATCTTCTTTCTTCTTCTATCTTCTTTCTTCTTCTATCTTCTTTCTTCTTCTTTCTTCTTCTTTCTTCTTTCTTCTTTCTTCTTCTTTCTTCTTTCTTCTTCTTTCTTCTTCTTCTTTCTTCTTCTTTCTTCTTCTTTTCTTCTTCTTTCTTCTATCTTCTTTCTTCCTCTATCTTTCTTCTATCTTCTTCTTTCTTCTATCTTCTTCTTCTTTCTTCTTCTATCTTCTTCTTTCTTCTTCTTTCTTCTTCTATCTTCTTCTTCTTCTTTCTTCTTCTATCTTCTTCTTCTTCTTTCTTCTTCTTCTTCTTTCTTCTTCTTTCTTCTTCTTCCTTCTTCTTCTTTCTTCTTTCTTTCTGCTTCTATCTATCTTCTATCTATCTATCTTCTATCTTCTTCTTATATATATAAAATTGCGATGTACAGTCAATTTGAGGGTGGTAAAAGAATTGTCGGACGTCCTTGGCTTAGGTACAAGGACAAGTTGAAGAGTAACTTATCTGCAGTGAACATACCATACATGAGTCTTGAAGATGAGGTGAATGACCGAAAAAGATGGAGATCAAGGTGTTTTGAAGGTCTCCAGAGGTTTCAATCTGAAAGCTTAAGGCAACTGAAAGAAAACAGTAAGAGCAAAACGACTAGCAGCCGCACCAATATCTGCACGTTAAATACACATTCATATTCTATTTGTGGCCTTGTCTGCAAGTCCCTTGCTGGACTAAAAAGTCATCAGAGGCAAAAGCATAAATGAGTTTTAGAAATATGGGTTGTTCGAACCTCATACGTCGAAATCGACGGGAGAGTCCATCATATATATATATATATATATATATATATATATATATATATATAAAATGAACTCATTGTTTCCCGTGTGAGTTTGACCTTAATAGGATTTAAAATCAACACATTACATGCAAATGTAATTTGACAAACTGGTGCAGAGGATCTGCGGTAGGCTACAGGCCTATTAACCTTATACTTCATCGATAATCGTACATTGAGTTAATTCATCACGTTTTTCTTTTGTTTCTTTTTGGCACTTTCGCCTCAATGATTCGAGTTTTTGGGATTTTTCAAACACCCGGGCACCGCCGGACCGTTCGTATTACATCACGTTCATTTTAAAATTTTTTTTGATTTTTAGGATTTTTTCTTGATAGTTTGAACAGTTTTTGTTTTTATAATATTCAAACAATATAATAATAATAATAATAATAATAATAATAATATTATTATTATTATTATTATTATTATTATTTATTACTTCGCTTTGTTTTCATTTTACCACCACCCAACTACACACGCATCTAAAAAACCCGGGCAACGCCGGGCACCCACCGCTAGTTATATAATAAAACCGATAATATGGAACCGTAAACAGACAGCCATCTTTTTTTTTATTTTTGGAGAGGAAATGATTTTAATGATTTTTAACTGATAAAAAGCAACTATGAATGGAAATAATTCGTTTCTCATTAATTAATATTTGCGATGATAGTTTTTTTGTGACTCAGGACGTACGAACAAGTAAATTAATATTTAGATAACCATAATAAAGCCGGGCTAAGATCTAAGTGTAGTGTCTTTTTGTCAGATGCCGCACTTCGATTTCTTGTTCTCTCTCAGTAGAGGAGAAATCCTTCACGACTGAGACAATTTTTGTTCCTTTTCTCCACGGTAAAAAAAAAAAAAAAAAAAAAAAAAAAAAAAAACGACTTCGGTGTCTAACTTTGTCCTGTGGGGAGACATTGTAAAAAGAAACTATAATACAGCTGACGTCATTGTTCACAAAGACGTCATATCGTATCGTGTGTGTGTGTGTGTGTGTGTGCTAATGGTTTGTGGACCCGACGTCCTACACGATCGAAGATTTTCGGCTACAACAAATAAGGCTACTTGGCCTTTTGGCAAGATCAAAGTGTAGTATCTGTTCCGGCAGATGCTGCACTTAGGATAGTTTGTACCAGTCAATGGAGGGGAAACCCTCTATACTGGGACAATTATTATTTTTGGTAACCAGAGTGCCCCCTTTTTGCCTACTTTTAGGGGAGCTGGTTTTTACCTCACATTAAAAACGGCCTTGTGCCTAATTTGCTCAGTGGGGGAGCAAATAAATACCATCTGTTCCGGCAGATGCTGCACTTAAGATAATTTGTACCAGTCAATGGAGGGGAAACCCTCTATACTGGGACAATTATTATTTTTGGTAACCAGAGTGCCCCCTTTTTGGGGAGCTGGTTTTTACCTCACATTAAAAACGGCCTTGTGCCTAATTTGCTCAGTGGGGGAGCAAATAAATACCATCTGTTCCGGCAGATACTGCAAGCTATGACTAGCTATGACTAGCAAAGACCAGATGTGGGGGCAACCCCACATGCCTGACCTTTAACCAGCTCCCATTTCCCACCTCTCGGGAGCTGGTCCCCTTTTTCCCTTCCCCCTCCCTTCACTCCTCACATTAAAAATCGGCCTTGTGCCTAATTTGCTCGGTGGGGGAGCAAATAAATACCATCTGTTCCGGCAGATACTGCAAGCAAAGACCATATGTGTGGGCAACCTCACATATAAGACCTTGGTCAATGTAGGGGCAACCCTTCATACCAATTGTCACCATCCAACTCCCCTACTCCTCGGGGAGTTGGTCCCCATTTCCCCTTCACTCCTCACATTAAAAATCGGCCTTGTGCCTAATTTGCTCGGTGGGGGAGCAAATAAATACCATCTGTTCCGGCAGATACTGCAAGCAAAGACCATATGTGGGGGCAACCCCACATATAAGACCTTGGTCAATGTAGGGGCAACCCTTCATACCAATTGTCACTATCCAGCTCCCCTACTCCCCGGAGAGTTGGTCCCCATTTCCCCTTCACTCCTCACATTAAAAATCGGCCTTGTGCCTAATTTGCTCGGTGGGGGAGCAAATAAACACCATCTGTTCCGGCAGATATTGCAAGCTATGACTAGCTATGACTAGCAAAGACCAGATGTGGGGGCAACCTCACATGCCTGACTTTTAACCAGCTCCCATTTCCCACCTCTCGGGAGCTGGTCCCCTTTTTCCCTTCCCCCTCCCTTCACT
This sequence comes from Euprymna scolopes, assembly GCF_053919585.1. Lineage (NCBI taxonomy): Eukaryota > Metazoa > Mollusca > Cephalopoda > Sepiida > Sepiolidae > Euprymna > Euprymna scolopes. The sequence goes on along the minus strand of NC_136517.1, from coordinate 92,292,040 downwards.
CCTCGCATTAAAAATCGGCCTTGTGCCTAATTTGCTCGGTGGGGGAGCAAATAAATACCATCTGTTCCGGCAGATGCTGCACTTGAGATGGTTTGTGCCAGTCAATGGAGGGGAGACCCTCTATACTGGGACAATTATTATTTTTGGTAACCAGAGTGCCCCCTTTTTGCCTACTTTTAGGGGAGCTGGTTTTTACCTCGCATTAAAAACGGCCTTGTGCCTAATTTGTTCAGTGGGGGAGCAAATAAATACCATCTGTTCCGGCAGATGCTGCACTTAAGATAATTTGTACCAGTCAATGGAGGGGAAACCCTCTATACTGGGACAATTATTATTTTTGGTAACCAGAGTGCCCCCTTTTTGCCTACTTTTAGGGGAGCTGGTTTTTACCTCACATTAAAAACGGCCTTGTGCCTAATTTGCTCAGTGGCGGAGCAAATAAACACCATCTGTTCTTCAGATGCTGCAGGCTATGACTAGCTATGACTAGCTATGACTAGCAAAGACCAGATGTGGGGGCAACCCCACATGCCTGACCTTTAACCAGCTCCCATTTCCCACCTCTCGGGAGCTGGTCCCCTTTTTCCCTTCCCCCTCCCTTCACTCCTCACATTAAAAATTGGCCTTGTGCCTAATTTGCTCGGTGGGGGAGCAAATAAATACCATCTGTTCTTCAGATGCTGTAGGCTATGACTAGCAAAGACCAGATGTGGGGGCAACCCCACATGCCTGACCATTAACCAGCTCCCATTTCCCACCTCTCGGGAGCTGGTCCCCTTTTTCCCTTCCCCCTCCCTTCACTCCTCACATTAAAAATCGGCCTTGTGCCTAATTTGCTCGGTGGGGGAGCAAATAAATACCATCTGTTCTTCAGATGCGGCACTTCCATTTCTCGTTCTCTTTCAGTGGAGGAGAAATCCTTCACGACTGAGACAATTTTTATTTTTGTACCTTTTCTCCACGTTAAAAAACGACCCTGGTGTCTAACTCTGTCTCGTGGGGAGGCATAGTAAATAGGTACAACAAATCAACCATTGGCCTTTTGGACAAGATCAAAGTGTAGTATCTGTTCCGGCAGATACTGCAAGCTAAGACTAGCAAAGACCAGCTATGACTAGCAAAGACCAGATGTGGGGGCAGCCCCACATGCCTGACCTTTAACCAGCTCCCATTTCCCACCTCTCGGGAGCTGGTCCCCTTTTTCCCTTCCCCCTCCCTTCACTCCTCACATTAAAAATCGGCCTTGTGCCTAATTTGCTCGGTGGGGGAGCAAATAAATACCATCTGTTCCGGCAGATGCTGCACTTAGGATAATTTGTACCAGTCAATGGAGGGGAAACCCTCTATACTGGGACAATTATTATTTTTGGTAACCAGAGTGCCCCCTTTTTGCCTACTTTTAGGGGAGCTGGTTTTTACCTCACATTAAAAACGGCCTTGTGCCTAATTTGCTCAGTGGGGGAGCAAATAAACACCATCTGTTCTTCAGATGCTGCACTTCATTTTCTTGTTCTCTTTCGGTGGAGGAGAAATCCTTCACGACTGAGACAATTTTTTATTTTTGTACCTTTTCTCCACGTTAAAAACGACCCTGGTGTCTAACTCTGTCCCGTGGGGAGGCATAGTAAATAGGTACAACAAATCAACCATTTACTATTCCATTCTTGGAGGCCGTCAGTGTTTAAAAACCCGCAAAATTGTTCGCTCCCGGGATACGCATTTCGAAGAAGATTCCAGTGAAACTCCGTCGCCTCCAGCTGTGTCCCCATTACACCCCCCTCATCCCGATAAAAACGAAAAGGGGGAAAAAAATGGTGTAAACCTAAAAAAACACGGTTTGTATACGAGCAAATACCATCGTCGGTTGTGGCCAGGGTGTCCCGTTCGTTTATTTTCGTCTTCCTAGGAAGAGTGATTGATTGGGATGCTTGGCCATCCGATTTTATTTTTATTTTATTTACAGAGAAAGGAGAGAGGGTGTGGGATTGGGGTGGATAGTCTGTTTTTGGGTGTGTTCGGGTGTCAGTGGGCCACTTTTACCGAAACAGATGCCTTTTATCACAAACAGGTTGGGACGAGAAATACCCCCTCCGCCGCCCTGAAAAAAAAAATGCAGAGCTGATATAAATGAACTTGGATGTTTGACTACGCGGTTTTCTATTAATGTGAGACTAATTATAGTACGACAAATGTACGACAAAGCACGGCATTTTTTTTTTTTTTTTTGCTATAAGCCTTTTTAAAAGAATAGACAAACATTTTTTTTCAGAGTTGGGGAGAATATAAGCAAACAGAAAATGAAAAAAAAAAATGTTGCTTTGTGTTTAAACCAAAAAAATTGTTTTCTTTTTTTTAAAAAATTGTTAATATTATTATTTAATGCTATTTTATGTTTTTTTTTAAATTGTATTTTTTTTATAAAAATTAAGACTGAAAAATAAATATATAAACAAATTACTTCTCTCAAATATTGGCCAAGTCTCTACCTATATATATTTGTTTGTGTGTTTACGAACAGGCGATTTGAGCACTATAAAAGTGGTGGCGGGTGTCTATTTAAATAGACATTCCGACGAGTTATTTACGGGCGTCGATTCCATGGTCGAGTGGGAGAACTGCCGTCTGTCAACACGACGGTTCTAGGTTCAATCCTTGGCTTGGGAGAGATGCTAGTCTAGCGGCACTGATGAGTTGTGATACAACGAAACAGGACTGTATGTCGATAACTACAAACATATATATATATATATATATATATATATTTATATATATATATATATATATATATATATATATAGGTTTTAAGGGAGGTGGTGTTTGATCAACATTGCTGGGTAGCTATGACTAATATATTGTTTTATTTTTAAATTCCCGATACAGTGTTTAATGGTAAACAACTGATGATCCCGTTAAGAAACTATTGTTTATTCATGTAAGTAAAACTATTCAGCCATACGCGAGATTAATTAACTTACTGACAAAATAATGTTCTAGCGAAGGATACCTTTTAAAATAGTTTTCAAGGTTTTAAAGAAATTTCAAATATATATATATATATATATATATATATATATATATATATATATATGGCAAGTGATATAATTATCATTAGCGTATGAAGCGATGCTCTTTTTGTAAACAAATTGAGCTTAGGTATTTGCATAATATCAAAAAATTGTTAATTCATTGCAACCGTATAGCGCGACAGTTATACTGTCGTTTGGATGATCGGGTTTCGATCCTGACTTGAGGTAGTTGCTTGTCTAGCTGTACGTATGAGCTGTGAAACAGCGAAAAAGTAATGTATGTGGATGACTAATATATATATATATATATATATATATATATAGTTTTAAATATAATGGGTGGAAGCCTCTCGGGAGCTTTCAGCTATCATCTCATCAGGAGAAAATCGATAGCGTAAAAATAATAATACTATGTCGAAAGTAAAGAGTTCTGATGGGGAACTATTGAATGTGCCAAAACATACGGGGACACTAAAATAAAGCCTGTTAACGTTTAAAAAAACGATTAAAATATTGGCACAACTAGGGGGGGAAATGGGAGAAAAGATTCAAAGTTCCCCAAAGAGAAACAATGCGTTAGATGTTTCTTTCTGCCGGCACAAAGGTTTCCGCACCGCAATAGAGACAGACTCCAAAATCTTTAAATGGCTTCTGGAGTCCGCTCTATATAGCACCTCGAACCATTCTATTTTATATCTATCGACACAGCACGGGTTGTCAACCAAATACTGGCCAAGAGACCAAGGCTGCAGAAGGAGGGAAACTACCAGACCCCCCCCCCTGTCTGATCCTCGATGGAACATGCTGGTTTATACGAGTCAAAAGATGCAAGGATGTTCGCCCAACATAACCAGCATCGCACTGGCATTTGAATTGATATACAATATTGCTATTTTGGATGTAAGGCAAACTATCCTTGCGAAAAGAAGGAAATGCAGGTCTCGTAGTATATACCAAACGCAAGGACACAGAATAAAATCAATCATAAATACTTCTGCGAATCTGTTTGGAAAGTCTGTTACTCTTTTCCCCAATCCACGGTACTTTTAAATAAACCGGGCATTTCAAAGGTCCAAACTTTTTAGGGGATTTAAAATGCGCAACCTTTTAGAGAATCGGCTTAATAAATAAAAACTGTACATAAATTAAAATTTCATATTTAAGCGTACTTTACGACCGAGCAACACCGGGCGGCCTGCTAGTATATAATATATGAAAGTCGCTTTCTATCGCGTACATTTTCTCTACTCTTATAATAATCGGAGCAAAGGTCGGAACAGTGAATGGGGGAGGGGATTACAAGACCACCACCCACACACTATATAGCATTTTTTTTCCCTCAAAAGCAAAATAATTTTATTTTTCTTGGATGTTTTTTAAAAGTGGTTGAATTAGTTCTTTTAGGGTTGAGAAGGCCCCCTTCGTGTTTGTTTAAATGGTAACCCGACCTGGCCCCTGCGAATCTTGTTCCTATATCTCTATATAAGGGCTCTTGTGAAGTAAAAAACAAAAACGATGAAGGGGTCCACCCAGAATGTGTCAGAGGTGTTTTAAAACGCTGAATTGGAGACGGGATGTCTGGATGAAGGAGACTCTCCCGCTGAGTTCTTTGAAAGCATCGCCCCCCCACCCTCCTAAAATAGAAACAAAAAATGGAGAAAGATCCAGGATTACAGGATGGCACGATAAATTTGTCCCCCTAAAGAAAACAGCAGTATAGCTTTATTCTAAGAATTTTTATTGAAAAAAAAAAATCAATTCAGATAACTTGATGGTGCAGTACAGCTGGTATCTATTCAATGTAGCTGCCTTCAACCTCAATCACCGCCTCCATACATGGAAGCAAGACTTTTCCACAAGCGCCGGCGGAAGCTCGAGGAATACTCGGCGAATGCGGCTTTAGTGTTATAGGAGGTCATGTTGGTGGTGTTCTCGACGTACGGCCAAATGAAGTACTTCAGTGGGTTCGGGTCGAGAGAGGAGGGAGAGCCAGCGATAGAAGGGTTCAAAGTCTTAGCACTCCTTCTGAAGCCAAGCTTGGTTCTCGTTGGCCTTGTGAGCTGGCACAGAGTCCTGCTGCCACACCCAGGGTCTACCAGCGGCAACCGGATTACACACTCTTCAACACATCAAGGTACACTTTGGTGTTGATGTTCACGTCGACTTTGAGGATGTGAGATGGCATGATGTGGCGCTCAATTGGAATCACACCAAAGACCATAACCTTGGCTGGAAACTTTGTTTTCGTTATCCTGTACACGTCCCTGTTATTCGTGGCAATGCATTTTGAGGGTGCTGGCAATGGTCCTGTTGTCATAACTTAGATCAGTAGAGAGCATGAGTTGTACAGCGGCGCATCTCCGATCTCGCTCGTTGAACAGTGTCTCACTTTAAGACATGATAGAAGCTTCCTGTCGCTGTTGGGATTTGTACACAACTGGCCAACTAGTAGAGCCCCCCCCCCCGAGTTTTCATCAAACGGAAATGGAATCATTTCGTCTTTTCTATGAAGACAATTTTATCGTTCAGCCCTGACTTTACACAGTAATAGGGGACAGTTAGCTACTTTCCAAATACTTATATTTTTTTCATAGCAAAGAAGTCTGTCATTGTTGCACCATTCCTGTAATGGCCTGATCTCTGTTGATTGCAGTTGAATGTTAGTACTGTGCAGTTCTAGGAGGTCCACCTTCCCAGGCTTTGTCTCCTATGTTGGAGAAAGTGTTAGATTATTGCTGATCTCTGGAGCGCCCTTATCGGGAAATGCCGTCGTGGCTGCCTAGGCATTTTTACAGGTTAAACTGCCCCGTCTTCGAAGGCGTTGACTTCTCAATTTCACTTTCCGATTTTGGCGTCACAGTTCTTGCAGTGGGAGATAATTAAATACCCTCCACGACATTTTTTTCTTTTAATAGTCCCCATTATCATCATTCTATTGTTGGCATTGGTTTTCCTTATATTTTCCTAGGGATATTTTTCCTAGAAAGACATCAGATACTTACGGTTGGAGCCGCGTGTAGGTTGCCAACATCCTAAGTTAAAGTGATTTTTGTGGAACAAACTAGATTCGAACTTAGAACATGTGTCTGTGTAGTTAACCACTAGACCACTAGGAGTGACGGTTAACGACGCAGGGAAAAAACCTGGGTGCGCCATATTTTTTATTTACTAATGTTTCTTAAATAGTAGATGTTTACAAAATCTGACACCGAGAAGCAAATATATAAATAAATTATTTAATTCCCCAAATCTCGGCTAAGTCGTGAAAAAAAAATTGTATTTTACCAAGATTTTTAGCGAAAAAGAAAAAAAGAGCAAAACAAAAAAGACAAAAACAAAACAACAAAAAAACAAAAAACAAAAAGAAAAAACAAAAAAAGAGACCAAAAAAAAAAAAAAAGCAAAAAAAAAAAAAAAAACACAAAACAAAACACGAGACAATCTTCCTATTTACAATGTCTCCCCACGGGACACCAGGGTCGTTTTTTAACGCGGAGAAAAGAAACAAAAATAAAAATTGTCTCAGTCGTGAAGGATATTTCCTCCACTGACAGAGAACAAGAAATTGAAGTGCAGCATCCGAAGGACATATGCTACATTTTGATCTTGTCTCGAAGGCCAAACACGAGACAATGTTACAGTTCGTCAAAATAAAGATTGGCTGCTTCTTTTTGTTCTTGACATGGGATTCTCAGGGTTCTTGAATGATGCACTATGTTGAAAAGCTACGAAGACAGGAGTAATGCTGTAACGTGGCCGTTCCGCTTCAAACCTCTCTCGGACCCCACACATTCCGGTACCGTCGCAAAGAAACAAACAAAGATAAAGAAATCTAACTCGGCTTTTTTTTCTTTCCAAACAAGGTTTGCTTCTTGTATTTTTTTTATTATTGTTTATTTCGTCTTCCGCGAGATTAACAAAACGCCACCGTCCAACCATCTGTACTCAACCAAAACTGACCCAAATTAGATAAATTAACAAGTACTAATAAATAATCAAAGTAATATTGTGCTACATAGTTCAATACAGATAATAAAATCAGATTTTTTAAAATTACATTTTCACCCTAAATAAGACACGTCGCCACTTTGATATAGGGGGTTACTATCAGGGACATAAGCTACAGGGGTACTATGTAGGGAGTTGGGCAGCAATATGTCTCTTCATGTTGCACTTGAATTTCTGCATGTCAGTACAGTTGGGGAAGCAGGAACCCGAAAGGGAATTCCAAAATCTAGCGGTTCTGGGGAAGAAACTATTAGAGTAGAAGGCTATATTACATCTAGGGATCTCTACTGTGAAGGGGTGGGATTAAGCTGCTTGTCGGGTTTGTCGGGGGTATTTAAGTCGAAGGGGTACAAATGCTTGCAGTTCGTCAGAGCATTCACCGTTAAAGTACTTGTAGAACAGGCAGAGGGATGCAACATTTCGTCGATGGGACAGAGGCTAAAGCTAAGATGACAGTTCAGGACCTATCAGGTTGGCGACTCTCTTTTGTAACCTTGTCTAGAAGCGAGAGACTAGTTGCAGATGCACCAGCCCAAATATGACACCAATACTCCATACATGGGCGAATAGTGGTCTTATAGAGGTACAGGATACATTCATGACATGCTTCCCTTTTTATATAAGGTTTCGCTCGCTGAACCGCTGCATGTCAAAATTACAAGTTTCGCGAATTTGGCCTTTTTTTTTTTTTTTTTTTTTTTTTTTTTAAGCACTTTAGCCTTTAAAATTCGTATTTGGCCTTATTTTCAAAGCATAGCCTACGGACTAATTAAGGAAGGACGAGCAGAATATGATGTAGATTCTTTCGCTATATAAGACTTAATGTCTTCATATATGTATATTTATACACGGCATAATCGCGTTGACACCAAGCCAAGTACGTCCAAGAATAGAGTACTGCTGCCACATCTGGGCAGGAGTTGCTAAAAACAGTCTATCCTGCCTTGACAGAGTACAAAATAGACTTCGTGGCTTAGTGGGGGATGCCCTTTTCTCTTTCCTGCAACCTTTCTCCCACAGAAGAGACGTTGCGAAACTGTCTTTGTTTTATCGTTATTGCCATGGAAAGTGCTTGTCTGAGCTCCAATCTTTCACGATAAACGCCCGTCTAGCTGAAATCACCGTCAATAATTTTCCCCACTCTTTATCTGTGCCTAAATCAAAACGTAGATTCCATGAACAAAGCTTCTTTTTTTAAAGTGTACGCCTGTGGAACTCTCTCCCGCTTTCCTGTTTCCCTCCTGACTACAACTTGGATTCCTTCAAGTCCAACATAAACAAATTCCTGATGAACCGCCCCCTTAAGTAAAACACTTTATCAAATCTCCAATACTAACGATTACTACGACACTATCCCATTGATTACTGTACATGCAATAACCCTTATCCCCGAGTGGCTTCCGGGCCTTGATAAGTGGTGACCTCCATGTAAAACAAAAACAAAAAAAAATAGACACAGCGGTTCTCGTCAGAAAACTGAAGTTAAGCAACGTTGAGCCTGGCTATTACCAGATGGGTGACCATTTGGGAATTCTTGGCGCTCTGTGTTCTTGTGCTCATTTCAGCATTGTTTCCAATCGTCCTGAACCTTCTGGTGTTTAATAACGCTGACTCAGGAGGTGTGGCTGGAGATTGCGCAACTCTTGCCACAAAAATTATAGGCCCAAGCACACCTACAATGGGTATCCATAGTCTGTCAAACGTGGATAAAGTTTTGGTTAGTTGCTTCCTCACTGAGCAAATTAGGCACAAGGGCGTAAAAAAAAAAAAAAAGAACTGAATGAAGCTACTATGTATATATGATATTAAAATATTCGAGGCCTTAATTGGCGACTGTAATAATTAAACTGGACAGCAGATACTGATGATACTTTAATAACATCGCAAGCCTAATTTCCTTAGTTGTTGCGTCTGATAGTAACATTAGCTATCTGTTTCCACATTTAGGTTAAGCAGTATACGTGTCATCTACACAAAGAGACTTCATCTGCCTATTTTCAGATAATTTGCTTCGATCAAGAAAGGCACTTATCAATAATTTCAGTTTTCATCAATATTTATAACTCTTCTATTTGACTCTCAAATCTATTTAATCCATGTTCTAACCCTTGATCTGAACTTGCAGTCATATCTTATATATCTACTAGCAGGCCGCCCGGCATTGCCCGATCGTAAAACATGCTTAAATATGATATTTTAATTAATGCAGATTTCATATTTATTATTATTCTAGCCTGGATTGTTGGTGTTGCCTGACTGTTTGGAGGTGTGTGTTAAGCAAAAAAAAAAAAAAAAGAAAAAGAAAAAGAAAAAAGTGGCAGTAGGCAGGCAGGCTCGAACCCGTAACGCGAAGGAGGAAAATAACGTGAAAAGAAAAACGTGACGTCTTTTCTGTCGCGTCCATCACCACAAAGGAAGTGACGAATATTTAAATTAAGGCTAGTCAATCAAAAAGAGGGGATGCCTTTCGAAAATATCGGCGAAAAGCGACCCCTCCTTGTAGAAAAGTGAAAGAATTAATTTTTTTAGCCAATTTTTCGATATTTGTTGTCCGAAGGGACGGTTTCAAAACGCTACCGATCTCGTGAAAATCCGTCGTATCCGTCGAAAGTTTTAGCCATGCATACATACATACATACGTACATTTCAAAAGACAGGTGAGATATATAATATAGATTAGATTGGACTCAATATATATTAATGATTTAAAAAGTTTTTTTTTTTTAATGACTTGGTTCTTCATCCAAGCTACAGTCTTATTTTTTTCTTCTCAACTCCCCGCGAACTCACGTGAACGAAACGTCGTGCACCTGCCACGGAAAAAAGAAAAACATCTTTTTATGCTTGAACCTCCAACCCCGATAGCGCCTAAATTTTTATTTATCTTATTTTCGTATTATGTTTTATATCGGACAGGTTCAAGGTTCGAGTGTCAGCGCTTACCTACAGTGGACACACGCCAACCGTGGGCGCTTATTACCGTGCTATTGTACACCGTTATTACACCTACCCAGTAAAACTTAGCCCTAGTAATCAGCAACTTCTATGACAACAGCATATTCTTTTCATTGTTTTGACTCTCGAGTATATATCCGACACAGCTAGTCACAATCAATCGAAACTCACATCACTCTACATAAAAACATAAGATATCAATGGATATATGCATGAGAATCGAAACAACGAAAAGAATATGCTGTTGTCATAGCCCTACTGATTACAAAGAGTGGGACCTGGATACAGTTGATCTGTTGAATCGGGAGAATTGGATAACCCTAACTCTAACCCTAACCATAATATCAGTAAACGTCTGACTCCTGAATTAGAGAAAAAAGGCGGCAATAAACGAGAATGAGAAGAAACGGACTACGTAATCTGGTTGGATATTTGCCATTTTTTTTTCAAATATTCGTAAACCGTTCCAAGGGTAGAGTGCCATTTCTTGGCGAGAATCGATAAGTTTAGTGTGAGCGATAAAGAAAGGCGTAACACATTTTAAGACACAATCTGGTTATCGATTAATCCTGAATGTTTCGCGATCGATAGGTCGCGCGACACAAACGCTAACTCGACAATTCGGTGCAATAAGACCGACTTGTAAAACCATACATCTTCACATAGTGAAAATATATATGTATATTAGCTAGGGACGGAGGATGCTTCGAGATGCCGGATTCGAAATCGGAACGCCACGGTAATGAGCCTAAACTCCTTACCTCTGACCCATCTCGCCAACTGTCTGGATATATCGCAATTTACTTAGATGTTATTTGTTTTTGTTTTTGCGATACGCTTTGAATGAATTCAGTTATTTACGAAAGTGCATTTTTACCCAAATTCGAGTTGGGAATAATTTTCCCTTTAACCAATTTGGTACCCCCCCCCCGTGGGGAGCGGAATATATATTGTTTTTAAAATATAATTATCCACTGACACGTGTTTCGTCGTCTACGACTCATCCAAATCCGAAACTAGCCAACGATTATTGTTAGATTGATCCCGACCTAGAAAATCGCGATCCTTCCTCCTTTGTAAGAAACATCGCTCATGGAAAATGAAGAGTGAAGGACAAACTATCAGAGGTAAACTCCATGTCTTCTTTCTACTCTCTTCAAAGAAGGGGATCACTCGACTTCTGAGAGTTAACTGAAGTAAGAAATAAAAAACAAAAAACAAAAAAAAACAACGAGAATTGACAACGCATCTTTTTCCTCTTTGAGTGCGCTATGTGTGTAAGTATAACCCCCCCCCCTTCCTTCATCATGTGGCTGGTAGTTTCTGTATTCGAAGTTGTCCGCTGAAGGAATTAATTAGTCGTTTATTGCCAATCCAATTCTTGGCAATGTCATTAAGAACGTAGCAATTAATGATTCGATTAATTACACTTGAAAGCCTAACCTCAATTTGATCATGAAACAGGCACCTTTACGTCTTCAGTTGTTAATATATTTATTAGTTTTAACTAACTTGAACTCGCAGATAATCCGCACACACGCGTATACACAAGAACTGTACACGCGTATCCGCACACTTTCAATAATATAAATCTCACCTGTCTGTTTAAATGTATCCATGTATGTATGTTGGCCTTCGACAGAGGCGACACGTTTTCAGGAGATCAGTATCATTTTGAAGAACAACGTCTCGGACGATAAATATCGAATAATTGGCAAAAAAACATTAATTCCTTCACCCTCAAGTGGGCAGTTTTCTACAAGGAAGGGTCGATTTTTTGTGAGCCATTTTTGCAAGTCATCGTTTCGGTTGGATTGACTTTGCCTAATTTTAACGTTCCGAGCTTCTGGTTGCGTCATGGAGTCAGATTTTCTTCCACTTTCTTTTCCACCTTCGTGTCACAGTTATGAGCCTGCCTGCCTACTTCCACTTTTTTTTTGCTCAACACACACCTCCAAACACCGAGGCAACGCCGAGCGGCTAGGCTAGTATCTATCTATCTATCTATCTATCTATCTATCTATATATATATATATATATATATATATATATA
>NC_136517.1:92259998-92269998 GCF_053919585.1 Euprymna scolopes | reverse complement strand
CTCGTTTCTCCTTTCTTCTGTCGCATGCCAGTCACAGCCGGACCCTTCTCTTTTTCGTCTTAACACATCCATTTTCTTTGATGTCCACTTTTCTTCTCCGACCGCACACTGGGCACAGCCGGCTCATTCTCGTCCTCGTTTGTATACGTCTATTTTTTTTATGTCCTCTTTTTTCTTCGACCGTACGCTGGGCAAAGCCGGTCTCTTCTCGCTCTTGATTTTACACATTCATTTTCTTTGACACTTTGCTTCTCTCAACCACGTAGTACATTTTTCTCTCCTTTCCCCCCCCTTTTCTTTTCGCGCATATTTTCTAATTTGCATATGCGCGTTTTTTCGGTTACTGCTGCTCATCGCAAGCCAGCCAGCTGTTGCTGCTGCTGCTATTTGTCCACGCGCTCATATTCACTGTGTTCGATCAGCTTTATCAAAGCATTTGTTGATTAAATATATTTTTCTCCTTCCGTGGAATTTCCACAGGTCATGCTAGTTTTTTAATGATTTTTTTCGCTCATTCATGAAAATATAATAAATTGCATTTAATTATACGCGAGTCACGCATAAGTTTTACATATCTTATTGTATCATATTTAATCTAAAAATTACATCGTCAGATGCGTCCGTTAATGTATATCAATGCCTTGATAGGTCGGTATGTCACATTTTAAATCAACAAACGCGTAAATCGAATGGATGTATATTAAAACTATATCCGTTGCTTTTCTTTTGTGATAAGAAAAAACTTTGCAGTTTTTCGTTTCGTTTTCTCGAATCCATATTTTTAAAATTTCGTTTCGTTTTTTTTTTTCTTATTTTAATTATTTCGTTTCGCTGATTCATTAAAATTTAATAAATATTCATTTTCCTGTCTCGAAGACACATTGAAAGTCAATAGAATTTCGGCGTCCATGATGACTTTCAGCGTTTCTATTGAATCATTCATGTGTCAAGGAATTTGGTCTAATTATTCCAAATGCGTTAAAATAATGTTGTTTTGAGTTTCAATTAACTCTTTTCGATTTCATTATTTTGCATAACTTATACAGCATGTTCGTATTATTTGGATTCATCGGACTACTGTTCTCATCTTGCGTCACATTTTCACAAAGTTTCGGTCGATGTAACCTCCGACCTTCTTCAAGTGTATCTTGTCAAACTCGAGAATGTTTCTGGCGAACTCGGAAATTTGGACAAAATTTCGAACGGAACCCTTAATTTATTTTTTTATTTTTGTTTACATGCCTCACCACGAGAGCAGAGTTAGACACAAGGTCGATTTTTAATGTTGGGGGAAACCAGCTCCCCAAAAAGGGGCACTCAGGTTAGTAAACACATTTTTTTAAATGCATCAGTCATGAAGGATTTCTCCTCCATTTACCGAGACCAAAAAAGTAAGGAAAAAAATTAAAGTGCAGCATAAGAACGGATACTAGACTTTGAGTTATGTATTTTTTACTTACTCTGAAAGATTACAAACAAAACATAAATAAACAAAAAAATAGGCACAATACTTCACGGGGGTAGTATGCTCTTGTTCCGTCGGCCACGACTGGAGAGAGGTCTAAAGTAATTCGCAATTGTATTTTTTAGTCGCTCACTTCAACCTTCAGGAGAATATCACTTTTACAAATTATTTTTCCAAGTATTCTAACAACTGCGCCACGGATCCTTGGGAATTACGTATACCACAAACACAACATAATATTTATATGGTCCGTTATGATAAGAACACAACAGACAATTTATTTAGTGCCACGTACACACACAACACAATTCAATAGTATATACAATATATGTGCATGTATGTAGATCTCTGTCTCTGGAACGTAACGGAGGGGGAGGAGGAGGTTGTTATTATGTTTCATTATTAATACGCTTATTTCTCTGCATATCTATGTATGTGGTCGTGTCACCTCGAGTGTGTGTATATATATACATATTCGATATTATACTATTTTCTGTTTCTTGGTCTTCTCTGATCGATTCTTCCCGTCACTGTTCGATGCCGTAAAAGGAACATCTTACGAAAAAATAACGCGTATTTTCTGGCATAGATTACTTTATTCATCTATGAGTGAGCGGGGGAAAGGAAGCATCGCATTGTCGACTCAATTCTCTCTTTTTTTTTCGTCTGTTTCGTCCAAAATCAAATGACAGACTGCACTTGCATGCGTGCGAAAAGATATCTTTCTCTCTTTCTTTTATGCTTTCTCTCTCTCTCTCTCTCTTCACTTTTTCTTTCACACGAATCGAATGCGAATGACATTTTAGGCTTTACCGACCTCAACTACAGTGTTTGATGATATGTCAACAGTTAACCCTTTGAACTCTTTTTGCACTAACCATCCTGCGCAGCAAAATTACAATTTCTAACATGCCCGCATAACCCGGAATAGCTTATATATCATGTCTACCATTATATTAAAAAAAAACTTGGAGTTCTTTGTCTCCTATGAACTCGAACACTGCTGGGTCAATATTTATGAAATTTCACACACATGTGCCTGACAGTGTTCTTAGATAGGTGTTGGATGGGAATGTATTCGATAAGTATCGATGATCGAAATAATCCCGTGAAAGAATGAACGGACAACTTTGACCAAAGTTAACACCTTACACAACCTAACATTACAAGTACATTTGATAAAGGTTCTTTGATATGACAGGGGCACGATCAAAGTAAATGTTTCTGTTTCAAACACAATTGCACCATGATACTTAACTTTTTTTTAAATTTAGCTTAAATTCATGCCATTATCACCGCACAAGAAGTAAAACCAGGCAAATAAAATCAACTCTGTTCTTTGACATGACGAGGATGCATTTGAACTGAATGTTTGTTTAGAACACAATTAAACCATGATACTTGACTTAAGCATTTTAAACGTCAAGCGATTATATATATATATATATATATATATATATATATATATATATATATATAATGTTTTTATAAAAACATTAATTTCTTTACAGTGCAACGTAAACTGTAATGTATTGTGGACTGACTCACTGCGAGGAGGCGTGCTGAGCTTCCTCGCGTTTTTTTTTTTTATTACATTTTCACCCCAAACAAGGCACATTGCCACTTTGGTGTAGGGGGCTACTATCAGGGGAAACAACTACTGGGATTTGGCAGCAAGATGTTGGTTCACGTTGCACTTGAACTTCTGCATGTCAGTACAGTTGGGGAAGTAGTGACCTGGAATGGAATTCCAAAGTCTAGCGGTTCTGGGGAAGAAACTACCGGAGTAGAAAGATCTTTTACATCTAGGGATCTCTACAGTGTGGGGGTGGGATTTTGTAGCTTTTCGGGTCTGTCGAGGGTGTTCCCGTCGTGGGGGCACAAGTGCTTGCAGTTCGTCAGAACATTCACCATTAAAATACTTGTAGAACAAGCAGAGGGATGCAACGTTTCGTCGATGGGACAGAGGCTTAAGCTAAGATGCCAGTTTAGGGCCTATCAGATTTGCGACTCTCTTTTGAACACTGTCAAGGAGCGAGAGACTAGTAGCCGATGCACCAGCCCAAATATGACAGCAATACTCCATACATGGGCGAATGGTTGCCTTATAGAAGTACAGGATACTGCACCGCGATGGGTCCCCAACGAGAGTAGGCAATCAATCGAATTGATTAAAAAATTGGCGATTTCACCGATTTCGATGGCAATAAAATTACAGAATGGTAAAACATTATGGATCATCATTAAATCCTGGACAACATCGGGTATCCCTGTTGGTACAGGTACAACGAAAACTAACAAATGCGAATAAGTTTAAAAAGGTGAAAAATTTTAAGTAGTTTGCAAATTGCTTTTATTTGAAGTGACTTAAAAAAAAAAGAAAATAAATAAAAAAATTTCATGTACAATTGCACACAATATAATGTTGAAGAAGTTTTGACTTTAAACTTTAAGGTTTCATTTACAGCATTTTAGTCGATTTACTTTCTAAATAAAATACGTAAAACATTAGAAAAAAAGAAACGAGGCATTTGACTTTTGAAGCAATCACATAAAAGAAACTACCGTCATCATCATCATCATATCGTATGAATCTAAAGAGTCTAATGTTGACATTGGTTTCCTCGATATTTCTGTAGCCAGGATTCTTTTTAGAAAGATATCCTATACTTACAGTAGGTATCGTAAAATGATTGCCAACATCCTAAGTAAAGACGATTTTGTAGAACGAACTGGATTCGAACTTGAGACACCCAGTTCATCAGTCCGTGTTGTTAATCACTAGACCACCGTCACCTTCCCCCAAAAAACTATGACTTCGTTTTGTGTCCCCTTAAAATATTTGTTTTCTTTAATTACTCGTCTGGGTGACCGGCGTTGCTCGGGTGTTTGGAGGTGTATGTTGAGCAAAAAAAAAAAAAAAAAAAAAATGTGGTAGTAGGCAGGCAGGCTCGAACCCGTAACGCGAACGAGGAAAACAACGTGATAAACACGTGATATTTTTACCGTTGCGTCTATCGCTAAACCGAAAGTGGCGAAGGTTTAAATTAAGGCTAGTCAATCGAAAAGAGGGGATGACTTTCGAAAATATCGGCGAAACAAGCGACCGTCCCCCGCAGGAAAGTGCCCAGTTGAGGGTGAAGGAAGTAATACTTTTAAATCAATGTTTTATATTTGTTGTCCGAGACGTCGGGCTTCAAAACGATACCGATCTCGTGAAAATCCGTCGCCCCTGTCGAAAGTTTTAGGCATACATACAAATATACACACATACATACATACATACATACATACATACATACATACACACATATATTTAAACAGACAGGTGAGATTTATATTATAGATGTACAGAAGTCAATTAATCACCGCTTATTAAGGTCAATAGCTACTTGAGGATAAGGGCTAATGGAATGGATGTCAGCTGAAAGATGAGGAACACTATGAGAGTGGTAAGAGTTATCAATGATACACAACTGTTTTGGATTACTTTTGGGGTCACCAATTATCAAGGCCAAGAGCCACTGGAGGATATGAATTAATTAGATGAAATGATTGTCATCCAAAAGATAAGAAAATAAGTTTTCTAACTGATCGGAAAATTTCTAACGAGTATACGTTTACGTTAGGTCTGAAGAGTAGAATGTTGTTATCTGCGGTTAAGCAGTGCAGTAGAAATCTGTTCCACAAAAGGTGCTTTACAATGAAAGAAATTGCACTTTACGCTAAGCACATAGCGACAGAAATGGAAGTCATTCTTCGTTGTAGTAAAAGATGAGTTCTTGCTGTGGATGTCTTGGAAGGAGATTGGAGCTCAGGCGAGCACCTTTTATTGAAATAACACCAGAGCAGAGAAAGGCTAGTTACGTTTCTTCTGTGAAAAAGCGCCACTGGATTTCGAAGTCTATTTCGTAGTACTTTTTCAAGGCAAGTAAGAGTCAACTAATCCGCACATCAACTATTTTTTAGGTTATTCGATGCTGAATCCAATTCTAGTGCCGGTTATCCAGTAATGGTCACCCATCTGATGTTGACCAGGATCAACATTGTTTAACTTTAATATTCTAATTAGAACCTATGTGCCAAATTGATTATGCCATTCCAAGCACCAGTCAACATCTTGAAAATGCTAACGTTATTTGATTAAGCAAACCGTTTTACTGCGGATATATCTGGGAACATGAACCACCACCAATAACATCAAATGGAAAAGTGACCGTGTTCTATGACAAAGACATACAGGCGGGAGATACATAAAAGACAAGGCCATCAAACCAGATATTGTAATATGGAACAAGCCTGAAAGAACTGCGCTCATTATCGATGTTACAGTCCCAAATGATTTTGGCCTTAACAGAGCTGAACGGGAAAAAATAACAAAATATCAGGACCTAAAAAATGATCTAAAAACGACATGGTCTCTGAAATAAATAAACATTATACCGGTTGTGATAGGAGCAACTGGCCTAATAAAAAAGAATCTTCAGAAATACTTAGAAGCAATCCCTGGAAGACCAAGCTGTAACGAAATACAAATAGCAGCCATAAAGGGAACAACATCTATTCTTAAAAGAGCCCTCGGATATAAATTTAAATCATAACAGAATCAAGTGTTAGCTCCAGGAGGGAGCCCCTTGATCTCTTAATACTTACTGAAGTAAAATAAATATAAAAAAGAAGATCGTTCAATAAGTAACGCTTCATATTTTTAAACTAAAAAACTACAAAGTTGAAGAACTACGAAGACGGAAGTGCTACCATTTTAACGATTTTATGCTTCAGAATTCAACGCACTTTTGCCAGCCTCTTCTGATGCGTCGCGCGTCAAAGTTCGAATAGCGCTTTGTCACTCGCATCTGTCGCCACTGTGAAATCGACGGACGCATCTCCTATCACAGCTGACATCAACTGCATCGGCTTCGTAAACGTTCAACAGGCGCCGGTGAACAGTGCAATTATTTTTTTGTATAGAGGAATTCAGTAACGCATGCCTGCTTTTCATGCACGTTCATGACAGTTGTTTTCTTTGAGTCTCACACAGTCAAGATCCGCAACATAGGGATGAAACTATCATGGCATGAATGCATACGTTAAGTCATGATAACAATGCAATTTGAAATTCACTCCGATCCATTCGGGCGGAATGAAACAATGGAAGGTCACTCGTACCATATACTTGTATTTGTATTAAGTTGGTGCCAAAATAATGTTGTTTTAGACGTTTAACTATCTCTCTCTCTCTCTCTCTCTTTTATATATATACTAGCGGGGGTACCCGGCTTTGCCCGAGTGTTTGTTTCCGGGACGGGGGGGGGGTTTAAAAAATGTTATGGTAGGTAAGTAGGAAGGATCAAACCCGGAGTCATGAGTAAAAGTAGGAAAATAAAGTGTGAAAAAAAAAACAACAAAAAAACATCTGCAACGTTAACAGTTCGGCCACCAAGAAAAGTCCATTCCAGTTGTTTAGGAAAAAAAAAAAACAAAAAAAAAAAACGACTACGGTAGGTCGGCGCGAACGTGAAAATATAATGTGAATTGTCCAGCACGCTAACCACTACGCCACAGAGCACTGCAGCTTAGTTTAGTGATTTTAAATAACTTCACATGAAAGAACTACGAAGCCAAACCGGTGTTCTCTTCTCAACTGTTCCTTGTGAACGATCCCCAAACGGTGTTAAGTGGTGGCAGGGGGAGGAGGAATTTATTAGAGAGAAAATATTTTACCACTTCCATTGATCTTAACCGATTTTGGCCGTGACTTCTCAGCAGAAAAAGTATAGAAATCTAAGATTATCGAGGAATTTGAGAAATAATAAGCCTATAACACACCTCAGATATTGTTCTGCCGTTTGTGCATATTATATTTGCATGAAATATCTTGATTTTTTAATCCTATTAATGTCAAAATCAGACGGGAAAAAATGAGTTCATTTTATTTATATAGAGAAGAGAAGATAGAGAAGATATATATATATATATATATATATATATATATATATATATATAACAAGCAGATTGAATGGGCGTCTCTCTGAAAACATCCGTCCTGGTTTTATTTTTGTTGTTGTTGTTGTGTTTTTTTTTTTTGTTTTTTTTTAACTAGAATTCGTTTTCGGTGTTATTTCTATATAGAATATATTCGTTCTAACCGTGACAGATATGTCGGCAGAAACGAAAGCAAGGCTGATAAAAAAAAAAAAAAAAATGGCGTAAAAAAATGGAGATAATTCGATTACCGTCGAATGATACTCGGTTTTCTCCACGTGTTTCCTGCCACCAATAAGAATTTCTTATTAAAACCTGAGGAGATAGACACAAAGAATCTCTAGAGCTGAGAATTAATTCATAAAGGTATCCTGCTGTGGATAGTGAGTAGGTGTTGTGCCAAGACAGGACAGTGAAGCGTGCCGTTCAATTCTTTTTCCTGTCTCTTGGCAGCTTCTCATTTTATTTTTCATGGATCGATTGAAGAACAGTTCCAAGCAGTATAGTAAAAGGAAACTTATTCTACAATCTAAGACCAGACGCAAATAATAATTTCATAATACAATAAACGAATATAAAACATCACACACACACACACACACACACACGCACACACATGATGATTGCAACGTCTTGTCAGGCGAGTGCCACTCTCTCAGACACCTAAAGTCCATGAGCCCAAAAATGACTTCCATCGCCACAGAACCATTTTAATAGACACATGTCTGAGGGAGTATCTGTACGCAGATGATGTTGCAGAGTCTTAGCTTTGTACGACAGCGAAGTCTCTCTCTCTCTCTCGGTTCAAAATGTTGAGATCCAGCAACAAGCAAGAGCAAGATAGCCAGCAACAAATTAAACTGCAGACCAGCTTAATGCGGGTACTGGTCTCCCGCTTTATGGTTTTTTTAAATCAGAGATTTGCTTCTCCTAGAAAGGTTGCCTTCATCACGGCTTACGGGAGCCCTCTCCACCCCAACACACACATGCATACACACAAACACACAGTGCTAGTTGGACGTTGACTCCGAAAAAAGGGCCCTTTCGCCCTTTGGAAGGTCTTGTTTTTAATCCTTCAGGGAGACTAGCCACCCTCCTCGCCAAACAAGTCTGGTGGGGGAACCAGTTTAGTCGCCGGTGACCCAACCATGAGGCAGGTAGTACTGGGTTACATGGTACCAGTAGCATATAACATGACCTGACACACACACACACACATACATACATACATACATACATACATACATATGCATATATATATATATATATGTATATAAACAGTCAGTAAAGATTAAGTTTAGAATCACGTAGGTACTGTAAATATTAAGATTTATAAAGTAGTCCCCACCAATAAAAAAAAGCTCAATACAACTACAATAGAGCTTGTTATAGAAAAAAAAATTAATTAAAAACTATAAAGATATATTTTACATTAATTTATTGTTCGACAGGATACTTTTTTTGAGCATCTCGTAGGAAAATAAATAAATATAAAATATATTTTACAGTAATTGTCTGTATTTTTGAGATGAGGTGTTTTCATTTATTGAGATTGTCGGACTGACTTCCTAACAAACGGTTCCCCAGTTCGATACAAAACACCTGATGAAGGCCGGAGGGCAAAACGGCCGAAACGTTGTGACAATAACAACCAAGATGAGGAAGTCAGTCCGACAATCTCAATAAATATTTTTTTACAGTTTTCAATTTTTTTCTTCTCTCTCTCTCTCTCTCTCTCTCTCTCTCTCTCTCTCTCTCTCTATATATATATATATATATATATATATATATATATATATATATATATATATATATAGTGACCATATCCTTTGCTAATCTAAATACTTCACTGGAACTTGTATAATTTTATTTTCATTTTATTTTATACTAGCTTGGGTGCCCGGCGTTGCCCGGATGTTTGAAGGTTTGTGTTGAACAAAACAAAAAAAAAAAAAAATAAATAAATAAAAATAAAGTGGTAGTAGGGAGGAAGGCTCGAACCCGTACTACGAAGAACACAAGGAATGTGAAAAACAAAAACAAAACGTAACATCTTTGCTGTTGCGTCCCTCGCCAAACCGAAATTGGTGAACGTTTAAATTAAGGCTAGTCAACCGAAAAGAGGGGATGACTTTCGAAAATATCGGCGAAAAAAGCGACCCTCCCTCCCTTGTAAAAAAGTGCATAGTAGAAGGTGAAGGAATTAATGTTTTTAGCTAATTTTTCGATATTTGTCTTCAGAAGGGTCGAGCTTCAAAACGATACCGATCTCGTGAAAATCCATCGCTTCTGTTGAAATTGTTAGCAGACATACATACATACATACATACATACATTTAAACAGACAGGTGAGATTTATATTATAGATTATATTTATTTTTCTAATCCCATTTTCTTCGCTTTCAGATCGTTTTATTTTTTTTTATCGATGCTAACATGCATTTCCGCATCCTTTATTTATTATCTCTCCCTTCTCATTCTTTCTCCACCATCTCTTCTTTGTGTGTGTGTGTATATATATATATATATATATATTTGAGCAAACAGTTA
>NC_136517.1:92229998-92257498 GCF_053919585.1 Euprymna scolopes | reverse complement strand
ATATATATAAATCAATAGCAATATATATATATATATATATATAAATACAATATCTATAAGTGGTTTGTGTTTACTATGAGTTTTTGTCGCAAATATTATGCAAGTATAAATCCTGTAGAATATCTGCATGAATACAATTACACGTAATAGTTAACTAAAGATGATTATCCCATAAGAAAACCGATAAAAACTAATAGGGAATTAATTAAAATGAATGTTTAAAAGAATATGCAAATTAGCTAGATCTTTTGCAGATGAATGCAATTCCACGATCCATATATATCAAAGTGTATTTTCTTTTTAAATAAATAGAAAAAGGGCGAGCATTGTTTCTGTCTTCAATATATTGCATATGAATAAGTCCCCTGTGGAATTTCCACAGGTCTCGCTAGTTAAAATGAATGTTAAAAAGAATATACAAATTAGCTACATCTTTTGCAGATCAATGCAATTCCACGACCCATATATTACGAAGTTGTATTTTCTTTTAAAATAAATAGGAAAAGAGGTTTAATATCAGTATTAATACAGAAATAAAAATTCATGAAAGTATAGATATATTCGACCCCACTCTTTCATTATCTTTCCTTCACTGACAAACAACCCAGTTGGACCAACCAATTTAAAGGAACCTAACAAATAAATAAAAAACCAAAATGAGAGAATGTGTCTAAATAGGGACAATCGAAAAAAGCCTCTTTAAAAACAACATAAGTATAGATTAAGATATACTTAAGTAGAAACTTTCGTTATTTTTTATGTTTGCTTAAATGAAACAATACTGGCCTAAATACACACATAGTTATATGAGTACGGTTTATATTTGTAAGTATATAGCTGTTTAGGGAAACGAAGAAAATGAGGCGAGAGAGAGAGAGAGATTCAGGAAGAAAGAGAGAAAGAAAGAGATATTCAAGAACGAAGATATTTAGGAAGAAAGAAAAGAGATTCAGGAAAGAAGAAAGAGAGGTTTAGGGAGAAAGAAAGAAGAGGAGAGATTCGAAAAGAAAAGAGATTCAGGAAAGAAGAAAGAGAGAGCTGTCAAGAAAGAAGAAAGAGAGAGGTGTCAAGAAAGAAGAAAGAGAGAGGAGGTCAGAGAAGGAGGAAAGAAGAGAGGGGGCAGGAAAGAAGGAAAAGAGGGGGGTTCAGGAAAGAAGAAATGGAGGGAGTTAGAGAAGAAGAAAAAGAGAGGAAGGTTAAGGAAAGAAGAAAGAGGGGGGTCAAGAAAGAAGAAAAAGAGAGGAGGGTTAAGGAAAGAAGAGTGGGGGTCAAGAAAGAAAAAAGGGAGAGGGGGTTCAGGAAAGAAGGGAGAGGGGGTTCAGGAAAGAAGAAAGAGAGGGGGTCAGAGAAGAAGTAAAAGAGAGGAGGGTTAAGGAAAGAAGAAAAAGTGGGGTTCAGGAAAGAAGAAAAAGAGTGGGGCCAGAAAAGAAAAAGAGAGGGGGGTTCAAGAAAGAAGAAAGAGAGAGGAGGGGTCAGGAAAGAAGAAAGAGAGAGGCGGGGTCAGGAAAGAAGAAAGAGTTCAAGAAAGAAGAGATAGGGGTTCAAGCAAGAAGAAAGAGAGGGGGTCAGAGAAGAAGAAAAAGAGAGGGGGGTTAAGGAAATAAGAAAAAGAGAGGGGGTTCAGGAAAGAAGAAAGAGGGGGGTCAGGAAGAAAGAAAATGGCAAAAAGCAAAATAAAAATTGTGCAAAAATATGGAATCCTATCATGGATAAATTTCGTTTATCGTTCTTGACTAAATCACGAATAATTAAAATTTTAAGGAAACCTCAAATAGAATAGAACGACCCAAGTCAGAACATCGACACTTTTTTTCTTTCTAAATGATGAAGACGTTCTCTTTTTCTTCTTTTTCCGTCGGGCGACAAGAGTCGATGGCTGGACAGATTAGGAAATCCCTGGGGCTTTTAGGAATTAAGCATTTTTGGTAGATTAGGTGGACGATAATTGCGCGGGAGGAGAAAGAAGTCTCCTTTTAAAGGACCTTTTGTTATAACAACAGCAGAAAAAAAATGGAGTGGATCGTTACAAGCCGAAATAACATTTAATCTGTTGAGACGTTTCTGATTGCATTATTGTCCGCCATGATCTTCGGGTTATTGTCGTGTTTGGCGTTGTACAAAACTGTGGCACTCTTTGGTCAGTGCCATCGAGTATGACACGACAGAAAAAAGAAAGGTTGGGTGTGTGGTGGAAACGTAAAGATGACGAAGCAGGAGGCTGTTAGGATGGGCCGTTGAAGGATGATGCGGAGTGAATTGTATGAAAGAGGAGGGAGAGGAGAGTGTTATTATTGACGAGCGGGATGAGGTGGCTATTGTGTTTCGTGCCGTCGATATGGGAACAGGAAGGGCTGTCCTCTACGGGAAAAGGGAAGATTTCGGGTGTGGAAAGACTATATAGCGGCGAAAGCAGTTATATTTAATGGCCGTTTAAATGGGGGGAAAAAATATATATATATAGCCCGACCCGCACACGCGTAGATGCTAGTGTTGGGACGATTAATCGGAATCGGGAATCGAGAAAATTAGAACATTTTCTGGTATCAGATGATCACACGCACAAACACAAACGCACAAAAACTATTATTTTAATTGTATTTTTTTTAAACTTATTTTTCGGTTGCTGGTATTGATAATGAAATGATAAATATCGATTGATTTAAAAGTATCGATAAAACTAAAATATATTTAAAACATCGCCACGAGTGTATTTCTTACGCTTGCGAAGATACAGAGTGTGCGAAAAGTAGGTGGACAATGTTGCAAAACTTCCTAACCGTGGAAGTAGGACTCTTGTTTTGATAGAGGCTAACTAGGGTCATCCACCCGGTCTCAGTACAAATGGACCTGGCTACCTATATTCTTAAAAGAAAAAACAGATCAAGTTAAATTGTATTTGTTTTATTTGCTGAATATCTTGGAGATGGGTAGCCAGGACCACTGTTTTTTAGGCCAGGTGGCTGACCCTGGTTGGCCTCTATCATGACAAGTGCCACTCCACCTACTTCTAAAATGTTCTGTATGTGTACATGTTATATGTCTTTATACAAACATTAAAAAAAACAAAACAAAACAACTCGATAGCGAAATGTTAAAAGATAAAAAAAAATCGTAATCGATAATTGTGTATCGTTACCGAACGTCTGGTATGCATTCTACATCGCGAAAAAGAGGATGGATAAGGAAAAAACTCCAACTCACTTTTTGTTTTTCGGCTTTTATTCCCTTATTTTCTCGTAACCGCTGTGACGTCGTCTTCTCGAGCGTCACTCACACCGCGCACACAATCACAAACGTTATCCACGTCTCTCACGAGATCTCGAACGTTATCCAGTTCCGAACTCCTTATCTCTTACGAGATCTCGAATGTTATCCAGTTCCGTACTCAATGTCTCTCCAGTGATCGTTCTCTTTCGTGACGCCATTTCGAATGCATTTAGACATTTACAATTGTATAGGAACACGAAGATATGCTATTTTATTTCTTGCAGATTTCGTATATATTATTATAGAGTTAATGTTCTATCGATTTTTATCTATTTTAAAGTTGCAATTAAAATATATATATATATATATATATATATATATATATATATAATATAAATCTGAACGTCTGTGTGTGTGTCTGGTCACGAATAGGCTCCTATATGGTTGACTATTATAGAAAACCGATCACATATAATGATAGAAGATGTATCGAGACACAGGAATGGGTATGTTTGATCTGGCATAATGAAGATTCATTAAAATTGTGGGGTCTGCGTACGTGCCTGGTCCACAAAGTATGGAAATAAAAAAAAACCGTTTACAAGTGTTTCTGATATTGATGTACATAAGAATACTTTCATAAGTATGTTTTAACTTAAATAAGGATGGTATAATAAAATTGTGGGGTCTGCGTTCGCGCCTGACCTCCATAGAATGGAAATAGGCACAAACTTTAATAAAGACTTTTCATATCTATCTGCGTAAGTATACTTTGATAATTATGTTTCAGTTTGAAGAAATACGGTATAATAAAATTATGGGGTGTTCGTTCGCGCCTGACCTCCACAGAATGGAAATATGTCACAAAGTTTAACAAGGTTTTTTAATATAGATCCACAGAATATTGTGATAAATGTTTCAGTGTGAACAGGTATGCTATAATAAATTATGGGGTTTATCTATTTTATTTTTAATTTCATTATATATTGCTTTGGTTTTGATACCCCCAAATTCGAAGCTATCTCTTTACAACCCTTCCTTTTCATAACCTATCATACTTTCATAAATCAGAGTGAATTTTCTGTAGGCTGTTTTTGAACCCAGTCAACGACGGGCACTTTTGCTAGTTCCTTCAGGCGTAATATTTGAGTTCCTTCAGACGTAATCGAAACAAAACCAAAACTTATGAAGACTTTTTGATAAAATTATTTATAAAAAAAAATAGATGACTTAAGTGCCATTAGCTATAATCGAAACCGAAACCAGAACTTGTGAAGAATTCTTAGTAAAATTATTTATGACAAGAAATTGAAGAACATAACAATTAAACGACCCGGATATAAGCGTGACACAAAAAATAACACACACGCTATCGTATTAATACAGTGGACCCCCGACATACGGGATCAATTCGTTCCCAGATGAAGTTCGTATCTCGAATTAAAATGGCACCATTAAGGTGACGTAGTGAAACACGACACTATCAACCACCTAGCTGTTTCTCCTGGAAACTCGTAACTTGGATTTTCGCTCGTATGTTCGGGAGGATTTTTGCTCTGAAGCCATCTCGTATCTCGAATTTCTCGTAACTCGGGTAGCTCGTATGTTGTGGGTCTACTGTATTTAGATATACAGGGTGGTCAAAAAGTCAGGTAACATGTTAAAGGTAGAAAAAACAATATGATCCATTATAATCTCTATTCGTTTAATATTATTTGTTTAAATATTTGAGTGTAATATATAAACTACCCCTCCTGATTTCTGGCTTGGGGGCTATGTAAAGGATAGCGTTTATGGCAAGAAGCCTGATACAATAGCGTCTTTAAAGTTATTTATTGAAGAGGAGATTGCGCGGATATCAGCTGACATGATTACACGTGTTACACAATCAGTGGTTAATCGCTTCCAGCGATTGATAGAGAGAAATGGACGACAATTAACAAAATAAACATATTTCATGTTTATTTCATTTTATATTTCAATGTAGGTATTTATTTGCTTCCCCACGTAAGCAAAATGTGACACAAGGTCGGTTTTATGTGAGGTGAAGGGGGAGGGAGGGGAAGGGGATGGTACATATAGGGTTGCCCCTACATGTACCAATAACCAATTGCCACAAGGGCAATGGTCACAAAGTGCAACATCTGCCGGAACAGATACTACACTTTGCTCCTAGCAAACGTTTTTCTTTAAAATGTTACCTGACTTTTTGACCACCTTGTAGATTACAGCTTTTTTTCATCGATTACAGAAAAAAAAAGAATGTGATAAAACTGCGCAACATCAAATAACGTAAGCGATTAAAATTATTTTTGTGTTTTTAGTCTTCAAGATTTACGTCAGGATGTCTTTCATGCTTTCTCCAACTAGGAAAGATTTATCAGAGTCGACAACGTACATTGAATCAAAGGATATGAGCTAGCGATGAAAATTCCTTTTTGTGGTTTCGAGTTTTCAGTTTTAAACCAACCTGCTTTAAAAAGTTGCTTTTTAGAAATATTATATTTTCCGTCCATAAGACAATCTTCCCGGGGTGTTCCTTTAAAAAGCATATCGTCCTATACGTCTGCAGTGGATACTTAAGAGCTTGCAGGATCCCACTTCAACAATGACAGCTAATGTATCGGCTAAACGATAAAAAACATAGAAACACGATGGAATTTTACACACACACACACACACACACACACACACACACACACACACACACACACACACACACACACAAACCATTTTAAAATGTCATTAAACTGGAATAATGCATAGAAGATAAATTTACGCTTAAGAATTGCATTCCAAATAAGTTTTATTGTTATTTATTTTATGTTTTTAATATAAAACTCAAATGAGTTTTTTTTTTTTTTTTTTTTTTTTTTTTTTTTTTTGCTCGGCTAAGTTTGACAGTATTTCATTCGCGCCATTTCTATTATATTCTTCCTCTCGCTATACGTACTTGAAATAAAAACGAAGCAACACACACGATTGGATTCGAAAATTTCACATGGCAACTCAAGTACGTCAGATTTGTCTTCAAGTATATGGCGCTTAAAAGCTCTAAGTGAGAATGTACGAGGAACCCCCCTCCCCCCCCAAAAAAAATCCATTTTTTTTATTTGTAGATTTATTTAAAAAAAAAAAACATTTCGAAAAAAAAAAATCGTGCATCATCTTTTAAAGGTTTTCCTCCATTTTGTTTTTATTTTATTCGTAAAAATAAACTAAAAATATTCAGATAATAAATAAAAGAAATGTTTGCTAGATTTTCGATGCGTATAAGCTTTTCCATAAAGAGACCCGCCCGTCTGTCGTGATTAAAAAAAAAAAAAAAAAAAAAAAAGACCTATGTTAATATCCAAGAACACTTGGCTTGTGTTTACTGAAGAAAAAAGAGGAATTGTGTTATTGTATATAAAATTATACTAACAAAAATATGGAAACAAATCATAAAACGACTTGATGTAAATAATGTCGATTTCTACTATTACATAAAAGTTACTTTGTGTGTATTTGAGTTCCCTCCTTATAGGTTCCGAAACAGCTGAACCTATCTTTTTAAATTTAACAATTCTATAATAATGCATACGCAGTCTGCATAAATTAAAATATTATTTTTAAACGTATTGTACAACAGGGCAATGCCCGGCTGCCAGCTAGTATATATATATATATATATATATATATATATATATATATATTATCTTTGTGTAAACAAATTGAGCTTAGGCATTTTGACAATGTCAAAACATTGTTAATTCACTGCTCGCATAGCAGCAGCCGTATAGCGCAACGATTAGAAGCTCCGACTCTCGTCTGGGCGATCGGGTTTCGATCCTGGCTTGAGGTAGTTGCTTGTCTAGTCGCTATATATATATAGTTTATTTTCGGAGGGGATATATATATATATATATATATATATATATATATATATATGATTGCGTTTGGGGGTAGTTGCTTGTCTAGCCACACTGATGAGCTGTACTTTATGTTGATGATATATACCCCCAAACGCAATCATATATATATATATATATATATATATATATATATATATATATATATATACACCCCCTCCGAAAATAAACTATTTTTCATATATAAAGTTGGAAAATAGATTGGGGGGGGGGGGTGCTTACCTGTCTTGATAGATTAAGCTTTACCTGATTAAGAGGCGCACTTTATAAGAAAAATTAGGAGATAATAATTAGTTATATTAAAAAAATGCCTAAGAAAACGATATATATATATTAGTGATGGGACGATTCCAGTGTTATTCGCTACCACCTGAGCTAAGGACATGCACGTATCGGAACTTGACAAATTAACGCCTTTTAACGTATAAATGTATATTTACGCATGCGTAGAACATACACCTTACGTTGACTTACGCCTGCAGCGTTTCAATTTTTCAATTTTTATCCCTTAGCATCATTTTTTTAAAATATTATTTGCTAAAAAGCACATCAATTTTGCTCCACGCGTCAAAATACTCCATATATCAAGTTTCAAATCTGTAGACCAAAAATTGAAACGTTTAGTAGAGACCGTTCCTCAGACGGATCGATAGTGAGACAGACAACGTCACTTTTATGTATAGACTTGCAGCGGGATTGCTTTGCTCGGTCGTAAAATTGTTTAAATATGATATTTTAATTTTAAGTATTGGGTTTGTATTACTGTACACATAGATTCGAAAAATGGTCAAAAATTAAAATATACAACAAAAAAATAATTACATTAGCTATAAAAGTTACTTGGAAACCTATCAGAGTCATTTATTAGTGTTTTAACGTAGTTTTAAACGCGCCCCAACACCCCACGCCGCCGCCGCCTCTCCCAATGTAAACAGAAAACAGTAAAATCTCCTAAAATCTCACTCCTAAAAAAACTTAAAAGAAAAGAAATCCCTGCCCCCGCCACCAAAAAAAAAAAAAAATCTTACAAGAAATTAGTATTTTTACGCAATAATTATGTAAATTAAATGTAATGTTTACAAATTTTTCATTACAAGGACGGAACTTCTTAAAAAAAAAATGTAAACAAAAAAAAATGTACACCCAAAATGTTCGCAGAGACATATGGCCGCAGAGCCATGTGCCGAAAACGAGTCACGCTCCTCCCACCAAAATGTGCGCGAACTAAAATTTGAAAACGAAGCTTTTCTCTGCGAACAAGAATTGGGAGGTGTAGTAAGTTCGGTCCATCTTGAATTCTT
The DNA here is from genome assembly GCF_053919585.1 of Euprymna scolopes. NCBI lineage: Eukaryota > Metazoa > Mollusca > Cephalopoda > Sepiida > Sepiolidae > Euprymna > Euprymna scolopes. The sequence goes on along the minus strand of NC_136517.1, from coordinate 92,249,079 downwards.
ACGACTCGTAAAAAGTTGATATTTGATATGAAATAAAGAACGTTAAAGCTACTTTAAAACATTAATAAATGATTCAGGTAGGTTTGCAAAGTAACTTTTATTTAAAATTTTTTTTTATTATATGTTCACCCCAAACAAGGCACATTGCCACTTTGATGTTTTTTTTTTTACATAGGCATCACCACATTATCAAGGCCCAGAGGCCACTCAAGGATAAGGGTTAAAGGGTGTACAGTAGAAATTGGACATTATAGTAATCATTAGTAATGAAAATTTGGTAAAGTTGATAACTTATATGGAACGGCTCATCAAGAACTTATTTACGTTAGACTTGAAGACAACCATATTGTAGTCAGACGGAAAGCAGGAAAACGGAAGACAATTCCACAGGCGTGCAGTTCTAAGAAAAAAGCTTTGTTCATGGAATCTACGTTTAGGTTTAGGCACAGATAAAGAGTGGGGGGAATTATTGATAGTGTTTACAGCTAGACGAGTGTTTCTTGTGAAAGTTTGGCGAGGGGGGACCATAGATTGAAGCTCATTCGAACACTTTCCATGAAAATAACGATACATCAGAGACAAACTCGCAACATCTCTTCTGTGAGATAGAGGTTGCAAGGAAGAGAAAAGGACATCTACTACGAGGCTACGAAGTCTATTTTGAACTCTATCAAGGCAGGCCAAGTCCTTTCTAGCAGCTCCTGCCCAGATGTGGCAACAGTATTCCATCCTTGGACGTACCTGGCTCTTATATAGATAGAGAATAGCATCAGCAGTGAGATATCTACCGGATCGATAGAAAGATCCCACCATTTTTCCAGCGGCCTTGGCAACAGATTTGATGTACGTGTTCCATTTAAGATCAGGAGTAATGGTCAAGCCAAGAAGTTTGTCAAAACGTGAGGCCTCCTGAAGACGAGAGCCATTCATTTCAATTGATGTCAGATGTGGATCAGAATGTTGATGATGTAAAGAGAGAAGCTTGGTTTTAGATGCATTAAAAGTAACCAGCCATTCTTTACCCCATTGTACTACGTGCTCAAGATCAGAGGAGAGAGAATTGGAGAGAACTTGGTCGTTTACTGTCTTAGATGTGCTACCATAAATGGTAGTGTCGTCAGCATAAATGTCTACAAATGATGTAAGGATGTGATTTGGAAGATCATTAATGTAGATCAGGAAAAGAGTTGGGCCCAGTATGGACCCCTGAGGGACACCGGCGTTAATACTGTGAGCTTCTGATTTTTGCCCCTCAACTACTACTCTTATGAACCTATCAGAAAGAAATGATTTAATAATTGAGAAGACGTTTCCAGCAATACCATAGCTAGAGATCTTATGAAGTAAACCTTTATGCCATACCCTATCAAAGGCCTTAGATATGTCAAGAGCAATTGCCCTAGAAAGGTTGCCGTCGTCGAGATGTAGGGAGCTACTATCAGGGACATAATCTACAGGGGTACTATGTGGGGAGTTGGGCAGCAAGATGTCGGTTCACGTTACACTTGAACTTCTGCATGTCAGTACTGTTAGGGAAGCAGGAACCCGGAAGGGAATTCTAAAGTCTAGCGGTTCTGGGGAAGAAACTATTGGAGTAGAAGGCTCTCTTACATCTAGGGATCTCAACTATGAAAGGGGTGGGATTTTGCTGCAGTTCGTCGGAGCATTTACCGTTAAAGTACTTGTAGAACAGGCAGAGGGATGCAACAGTTCGTCGATGGGACAGAGGCTGAAGGTTAGATGACAGTTCAGGATCTATCAGGTTGGCGACTTTCTTTTGAAACTTGTCTAGGAGTGAGAGACTAGCAGCAGATGCACCAGCCCAAATATGACAACAATACTCCATACATGGGCGAATGGTGGCCTTATAGAGGTGCAGGATACTTTCGGGCGTTAGTAGTTTTCTAGCACGGTAGAGAGAACCTTCCTTACAGCTAATGTTAATATTTCTTTGTTGTATATTTTAATTTTTGACTACTTTTTCGAATCTGTGTGTACAGTAATACAAATCCAATTATTTGAATGGCATCAGCTAGAATCGAAACTGAAAGCAACACTGTAGCATTCAAAGCTGGTGACGTTACCACTGTCCAATCATTTGAGGCCTCTAGCGCCGCTCTGCGATTTTTAGTTTCGGAAGAGATAGAGTTTTAAAATACGTGAACAGACTGACAGACAGACTTAGTGCCTTTTCTAAATTAGATATAGACAGCTGGTTTAATGTTGTTTTCGTAACCATTTCTGTGTCATAACCTGCATATCTACTCAACACATAAGTATTGATATACGTACTATCAATAAGATTTTCAACCTCGCCCTTACCTCCTTTCGCTCGCCTTCGACACTTTGTAATTTTATACCCAAAGGAATTTCTTATGGGTGGGGCTTAAAGCTAGAGACCACCCCAGGCTGGTAGTCCTGATTATTTCATGGTGTTATGGTGGCTGCGTTTAAGGAAAGGAGTAGTGGCATGTGGCAAGGTCAAGAACGAAGATTTACTTAACATCTCCCCATCTCTCTTTCCCTCTTTCTTTATCTGGCTGGCCTTTTTCTTTCTTGCCTGTATTTATTAGGTTTTCACCACATATCAAGGCCAAATTCTACCTGAGATTAAGAATTTAATATTTCTCTCATTGTTTATCCATCCTATAAATTCGTTTTTCTTTTGTGTATATTGATATTCATATTAAAAACCCTTTTTTTTTTTTTTTTTTAACACAGTGATCACCACTTATCAAGGCCCGGAAGCTACTTAAGGATAAGGGTTATTGCAAGTACATTACGTTAGTGTGGAGATTTGATGAAGCGTTTACTTAAGGGGGCGGTTCATTAGGAATTTGTTAACGTTGGACTTGAACACACCCAAGTTGTAGTCCGGTGGGAAGCAAGGAGACGGAACAGAGTTCCACAGGCGTGGAGTTCTAAGAAAGAAGCTCTGTTCATGGAATCCGCGTTTTGATTTAGGCACAGATATAGAGTGAGGGAAATTTTTCACAGTGGATTCAGCTAGACGGGTGTTTTTCGTGAAAGATTGGCGAGGGGGAACCAGAGATTGGAGTTCAGACGAGCACTATTTTTGCTATTTATATAAAAAGGAAATACAATTTTCTTATATATGGGTTGTAGAAATGCATTCACTAGCAAAAGATCTAGCCAAGTTGCATATTCCATTAAACATTCATTTTAATTAATTCCCTATTAGTTTTTTTCGGTTTTCTTATGGGATGATCATCTTTAGTTAACTATTACGTGTAATTATATTCATGCAGATATTCTACATGATTTATACTTGCATAATATTTGCGTAAAAAGTTTACAATAAACACAAAATTGTTCCCATGTATATTTTTGTATACGTATATATTTTTGTTTAATCTATTATATTGTGTGTATGTTTGTGTGTGTACATTTCCCTACGCAATAACTTTGTCAATTTTCAGTCTACAGACTCGAAATTTAATATACAGCGTACTGAGATTTGGAAGATCTTTGTGATCGGTTTTCTGTCAGAAATTTGGCTGTTAAGGGGTCAAAGTTCAACGATTTGACCTTTGAGAACTCTACCAAACTCCTCCGACAATTTTGGGTCGAACACTTGAACTTTTAGATATAGGTTCCTTGGACATGGATCTAACTTAATATCTTGATTTGAGCCCAAAACAATAAATGTTAAGGGGTCAAAGTTAAAAAAAATTAACCGCTTTTTTTTTGTCAACATACACCTCCAAACACCCGGGCAACGCCGGGCGTAAATGCTAGTATATCTATAAAAGTGGTCGTGTTTGTGTGTCTGTGTGTGTACATTTCTCTACGCAATAATTCTGTCAATTATAAGTCTACAGACTCGGGATTTGACATAAGATGTATTGAGATTTGGAAAAATCTTTCCAATCGGTTTTCAGTCAGAAATTTGGCTGTCAAATGGTAAAACTTCAACGATTTGACATTTGAAAACTCTACCAAACTCCTCCGCCAATTTTGGGTCTAAAAACTTGAAATTGTAGATCTATGTCACTTGGATATGGATAAAACTTTTTAATTTGATTTGAGCCTAAAACAATAGATGTTAAGGGATCAAAATAAGGATCAAAATTTAAAAAATTGACCCCCTGCGGTTTCTACCAAATTAAGCAGCATATTTTATGTCTAAACATTTGAAATTTTACATAAACTGTATTCAGACATAGGACAAGGGTTTTAATCGGTTTTTAGCCGAAAATTCTGCTGCCAAGGAGTCAAAGTTAAAGAGATTTGACTTTTGTGGTCTCTAGCAAACTAGTCAGCCAATTCTGGATCTAAATCTTTGAAATTTTACATAAAGGGTATTCAGACATGCAGCAAGCTTTTTAATCAGTTTTTGGGCGAAAATTTGGCTGCCAAGAGGTTAAAGTTGAAGGAGCTGACGTTTGCAGATTCTACCAAACTTCTCCGCCAACTTTGGGTCCAATCACTTAAAATTTTAGATATAGGTTACATGGGCATGATTCAAACTTTTTAATATATATATATATATATATATATATATATATATATATATATATATATATATAAATTATGAACAGTACATAGGACCCGAACAAAGCCGGGCGGAGGAGTTTGGTAGAATCTGGAAAGGTGAACTCCTTCAACTTTAACCTCCTGGAAGCCAAATTTTCGCCCAAAAACTGATTAAAAAGCTTGCATGTATGAACCCCCTTTATTTAAAATTTCAAAGGTTTGGACCCAGAATGTGCTTCATAATTTGCTAGAGACCACACAAGTCAAATCTCTTTAACTTTGATCCTTGGCAGCAGAATTTACGGCCAAAAACCGATTTAAAACTTTCTCAATTAAATTCTACTTTTTAAAAGTGTCTTCAAAAAGTGTGACCATTTTTTACTTTAAATCCCGCTCGAAACTGGAGCACTAGACACTTGAAACTATCGGACCAACACGTAAATTCTCGTCTCTTCGCCATAACACCAAAATGAAGAAAAAGAAAATGAAATTCACGAACCGGACTTTCAACCCTGATGAGGCTATGTATTAGCGAAATATAGGACTATAGAAAAAGCAATGAACAATGATTTTATCATTGTGTTCGACACTTCAAAGTTTTCAAAAATTTCTCAATTATATATATATATATATATATATATATATATATATATATACTAGCAAAACCCTGTAAACATTTTTTTAATGGTACTCGGGTCGGAAAAAAAAAACACTTTATAGTTAAATATTTACAGATTTATAAAGAATCGGAATCAGGAACTTAATATGGAATCGGCAATTGTATCGGACTTGGGGAAAAAATATAAGAATCTTGCCATCATTTCTCCCTGTGTGTGTCTATATATATATATATATATATATATATATATATATATATATATATATATATATATATATATATTCAAGCAAATATTATTAAATACAACGGAGACTTTTTTTCTTATAATTCTTTTTTTTAATTTTTCAATTTTTCGTATTGTCTTTTTTGTTTCAAAATCAAAAATATTAATAAAGGATCGATACATGTTGCTGTTACGAGCGCTTTCGATTCGTCCATGAATCATCATCAGGTGTTAAAAATACAGGATTGCGAAAATGAGGATTGAAAATGAAAACTAAAATATATATAGTCAGTGATGAGTTAAAATAAAAGTCGATTAAAAATTTTAGTGTTAAAACCAGCAAGTTCGTAGACACCATGTACGAAGTCCGTCCAACACGGACTACGCAAGACATTTCAGAACGTTACGTGCTTGAATAATGACTTGCTGCCAAAATATACATATATATACATACATATATATATATATATATATATATATATATATATATATATATATATATATATATATATGTATATTTTGGCAGCAAGTCATTATTCAAGCACGTCTGATTGAACACGACAGAGTTATCCTTATTTTCGATTTTGTTGGATATCTTTTCAATTCGCCGGGCGGTCTTTTTTATTTCGACTGCCATGTTGTATATTATGGCGCCCATTAGTTATTGTTCGGCCATATTCTGCTCAAGCGCTTTAAAAGAAAGACAAAAGACAGCCAAAAAACTTAGCCCGAGCTCCTTTTAAATTTTTTTTACCCCGAAAGAGCCTTATCAAATGAAAATATTTTGTCAGAAAGGTTGTGGATTTGTTCAATTATTTCAATCGGACGCTAAGACGTAACTAGCACTTGTACATTTTATAAGACCCTTTTATGTTGCATAAAATTACATAATCAGACCAGGCTTAGTTTGTTAGTTGTTTCTGTTAACTCTATCTATCTATCTATCTATCTATCTCTCTCTCTCTCTCTCTCTCTATATATATATATATATATATATATATATATATATATGCCGCTCCTCATTTGGGGTACCAATTTGGTATAAGGGAAAATTAGTCCCAACTAGCATTTAGGTAAAAATGCACTTTTGTATAATAATTGAATTCATTCAAAACGTATTGCAAAAACAAGTAAAATAACATCTACGTAAATCGCGATATATCCAAACAGTCGTAGGAGATGGACCAGTAGTAAGATTTTAAGCTTCTTACCATGAGGTCCCGATTTCAAATCTCGCTAGATTCAGCCACTCTGATGAATCGTAGACGACGAAACCCGTGTCAGTGGATAATTATATTTTAAAAACAAATATATATATAGTTACATTTGAAGGTATGTTTAGTATGCTAGGCTACATAGATCTTTCGTATTTTGTGGATTTTTTTTTCATTTGTGTACCAAGACTGATTAAACATCAGGTACATCGTTCTTATCTTAGCTACGTGCAAGTGCTTTAATTCGGACACCTGCAATTACTTAACTTTGTTGTTAGTTGAAGTTGTTGATCGTGAAAAGTGCGACATTAGCATAAAATATTGCTGATATGCCTCGAGTAGGTCGAGATGTGGGATTAGAAAGGCAAGAACACAAAAAAATAAAAAAGAAATAAAGAAGAAATGATGGATGTTACCCCACGCGGTTACTGATATCAAATATTGCGCAAAAAAATCTATTTTATTTTTCTCTCTCTCTCTTATCTCAATATTACATAAAAGATACGGGTGGTGTTATTCAACTGTGGTTTTTAACTATCCAAGACAGAAGATACGCCGTGGAATGTAACATATAGTTGGTTTTATTCTCCGCGACAAAAGCGATGTTGAAATTTAAATTACAAAATCTATTTTTAGTAAGCCAATCAGCTTTTAGAAAAATAAACAAATATTTATTTTGATGTCATCAAGTCTTTGTTAGGATAACACACACACACACACATATATATATATATATATATATATATATATATATATATATATATAAACTCTCTCTCTCTCTCATATATATATATATATATATATATATATATATATATATATAGGTCAAGAAATACTTATCAAGAAATCATCTCACCAACGAGACGCCAAAAACTTTAACATTAAGACTCGAATTTTAAAGTAACCCCCCTCCTCCTACCCTCATATATCCTCCTTCCCCCTCCATGTATCACTATACCCTCAGCCACACCAGAAATGAACTTCCCAGACCCTCCCCCACAAGGTCCTTAAACTCCAAAAACTAAAACATTACCGACATACCAAGCACCCCCTCCCACCTTTCCCCTTTGTTCCCTTCCTCTTTTTTCCACTCTTCTCGCACCTCTCCCCTGACATCATTCACTCTTTAATCTCATCATAACGAACATTTCTGTAAAAGTCTGAGGAAGCTACAGACGGCAAAAAAAAACAAAAAAAACGGCCGGGTAGCTGAAACAATAATGTAACTTAACAGAAAGATACGGCAATAAAAAATAAAACGCACTCCAACACATTTGAAACTAATTTCTGACGCGGACGCTTCACAGAACGTCTGAAAAGCGTAAAAACGATTTCAATGATTTAAAAACATTATTACAATGATTTGAACAGAATTCTCAATGAAAAATCAAGACACGGAATAATAAAATGTTAAAAAATACACATTGTTGTGGACTACCCCCTTATATATATATATATATATATATATATATATATATATATATAGTAAGTTATAAAATATATATGGCGATTAAGCTACACTGAATATTCCCTCATATTCTGCCATATATATTTTATAACTAACTAACTAGCTCTACCTACGTATTTAGCACTTTTGAAGTAAATACTTCAAGTTTACGCATAAATTTATACTTTCGTATATTAATTTTATGTGAGTAAATGAAGTAGTTATATATATATATATATATATATATATATATATATATATATATAACTACTTCATTTACTCACATAAAATTAATATACGAAAGTATAAATTTATGCGTAAACTTGAAGTATTTACTTCAAAAGTGCTAAATACGTAGGTAGAGCTAGTTAGTTAGTTATAAAATATATATGGCAGAATATGAGGGAATATTCAGTGTAGCTTAATCGCCATATATATTTTATAACTTACTATATATATATATATATATATATATATATATATATGCGTTTTATTTTTTTTATTAGCGTATCTTTTTGTTAAGTTGCATTATTGTTTCAGCTACCCGGCCGTTTTCATCCCATAATAACGAACATTTCTGTAAAAGTCTGAGGAAGCTACAGACGGCAAAAACAAACAAACAAAAAAAAAACGGCCGGGTAGCTGAAACAATAATGTTACTTAACTGAAAGATACGGTAATAAAAAATAAAACGCATATTTGCTCTACAACTGTATTGAGCACTTTCTTCAGTTTTTATTAATTACCATTTCCACTATATATATATATATATATATATATATATATATATAAATAATGTGTGCACGCAATATCCTATCCTAGTCTCGTCCACTTGTTCATTTTTGTTTTGTTTGCGCTTCATTCTTTCTCCTGCTGATTTATTTTCGATATTCAACATCTTTTATACTATTCTAACAAACGCATAAACATTGGTCTGTCAGGCAAGGTGAAGCATCCAATCAGAGATAGAAACATGAGTGTTACTTGTAAAATGTTACCTGTAATAATCAATTTGGTGGAGGGGGGACAACGGGGCTGCCTGTAGTACAGAGGTAATCGGTAGTCCTTTATTCCTTTAAAATGATGTAATGTTTCGGCCCAATGAAAATAGTGCATCTAGGTGATAATTCCTATCTTTCTATTCCAATTATTCTGGCGTACTCACACGACAGATACAAAAACTCAGCGACTTCTTCCAGTGTTATTCCAACCAGAGCCATGACCTCTCCTTCCACATTGAAAGTCATAAACTTTGTCTCATCCGCATTAATGTCTTCCATCAGCTACCTCAGATCTTAAGGTTCACAGTTGGCGTCGTGTGCTATTTGCTGGATGTACGTGGATCTAGGTCGTCCCTTGCTTGCGCGTCCGTGTCGTGGAGTCCATAGCAATATATCACTCACCAATTCTTGCTTGCTCATCAGACAATGACCGGCAAATCATAGGCATCTTTCTCTGATGGTATTAGATATGGCAGGTAGGTTGCCATAAAGGTGCTGCTTCATAGGATGATTTTGCCAAGATATATCTAATGCTGTTCGTAGCATACGGGTGTATCTGCCGTCTAGTTTTCGTCGCAATATCTACTGGAGCAGTAGAATGATCCCCCCATTTTTCCAGCGACCCTGGCCCCAAATTTTATATATGTGTTCCATCTCAAATCTGAGAGTAGATATATAGAGATAGCCTCAGGTGTGGCAATGAATACTATTAGACCTCGAAGTGAAAGAGCTGACAGAAAGGAAGAAAGAATAGATCAGTGGGTTTCGAAAAACACGATAATACGATAAGATACTATAATAATATTTATATAAAAGACTAATTCCATAGTCTAAAACCGTATCCATTTGGTCAATCAACCTACTCGTTTCTTTTATAAAAAATGGTTTTGGTCATAAAAGTGTTTCCATCAAATGTTTCATTCCCTCACGATGTGTCATCGAGCCAGCCTCCTCATCTTTTGTCAACTTCTGGCTCTCTTTGATGCTAATAAACAAAAAAACAAATGTCGACCTGTTTATTATTTTCGGTTTTTCGTGCGGAAGCAAATGTTGACACGGCAGATTCTTTAAAACAAACGTGAAATCAAAGCGATTTGTTTTTCGCCTTTTTTTTTTTTTGTGTGATTGACTATTTTAATGAAAAATATTTAAAAAAAAAACACACACACACACAAATATTCAGGTCGGCCGGATTTCAGTTTTGTTGATTTTTGTTTTCGTTTCAATTTTTTTTCTTAAAAAAAAAAAATAAACAAAAAAGCTGATGGAACTTGAAATATCTCACGATCTCCAATTCAAAAGTTGTTTATGAAGAAATTCCAATTTTATTAATCTAGCATATTTAAATCCCCCTACATCCTTACTCTTCTGCAATATATATATATATATATATATATATATATATGGTTTACAGAAAGTTTCAGATGAGATAAGTCATTGGTACCGTCGGTTTCAAACCCGATAATTAGGACCGTTTTAGATACCCATATCAAACTAACTTCAGCCAATACTCCTCAAGTTCTCTTCAGCCAAAGAAAGCTTGATATGGGTATCTAAAACGGCCCTAATTATCGGGTTTGAAACCGACGGTACCAATGACTTATCTCCTCTAAAACTTTCTGTAAACAAAATATAAATAATATGCTCTTATTTTCGGATTTCTTTATAATTAAGCACACTGCTGGATTTCGTTTTCAAAAAAAAAAAAAAAAAGAAAAATAATATATATATATTAGTAAAAGTACCCGTCGTTGACTGGGTTCAAAAACAGCCTAAAGAAAATGGACTCTGATTTATGAAAGTATGATAGGTTATGAAAAGGAAGCGTTGTAAAGAGATAGCTTCGAATTTGGAGGTATCAAAACCAAAGCAAAATATGATGAAAGTAAAAATAAAATAGATAAACCCCATAATTTATTATACCATACCTGTTCACACTGAAACAATTATCACAATATTCTGTGGATCTATATTAAAAAAAACCTTGTTAAACTTTGTGACATATTTCCATTCTATGGAGGTCAGATGCGAACGAACACCCCATAATTTTATTATACCATATTTCTTCAAACTGAAACATAATTATCAAAGTATACTTACGCAGATAGATATGAAAAGTCTTTATTAAAGTTTGTGTCTATTTCCATTCTATGGAGGCCAGGCCCATAACCCCACAATTTTATTATACCATCCCTATTTAATTTAAAACATACTTATCAAAATATTCTTATGTACATCTATATCAAAAACACTTGTTTTTTTTTATTTCCATGCTTTTTGGACCAGGCGCGAATGCAGACCCCACAATTTTAATGAACCACCGTTCTGCCAGATCAAACACCCATTCCTGTGTCTCGGTGCATCTTCTATCATTATATGTAATCAGTTTTTTTAAATAGTCAACCATATAGGAGCCTATTCGTAACCACACACACACACACATTCAGCTTTATATTATATATATATATATATATATATATATATATATATATATATATATATATATATATGTATATATTTGCATATTTATGATGACTTCTTGTTGATTTTTCTCTCTCCATGAATCATCCTTGCAAGTTCTGCATATTAATTTAAGTTCGGTGATTTTTTTTGTTTTATATATATATATATATATATATATATATATATATATATATATATATAATTTTATTTTATATTATATATATATATATATATATTGTTTTTATTAAATTTTAATTTGTGAACGAAAATGTTTAATACATTTTTACGCCTTTTTCCATGTTAGTTCCGTCTTATCCAGCACCTCTCTCTTTCCTCCCTTCCATTTTCCCATTGCCCCCCTCTCTCTCTCTTTATCGAATATCCCATCTCTTTATTTTTCTTTACCCCTGCCCTTTTAACCCTAACCCTCCCCATATTTATTGATGCCGCTATCGTTATTTGTACATTTCTTCGCCTTTCAATCAGACCTCACCTTTCTTTCTACTTCATCCTACAATCCTCCCCTTCCCATTTCTGTTTTCTCCTTTTCCCTTTCTTTCTTTCTGTCTTTCTCCTCTTCTCTGTGTTCACCCTTTCTCCCTCTTCCTATCCTAACTGGTCCTGGATATGACCTTAAAATATATCCGATGGTGAGGCCCCGGCTTGAGGGCTTTGTGGAGTGTGGAGCCACCCTTTTATTGCCATTGCTCCCAGGTCCACTCTGACCCAGAGTGGTAGTCCCTGTTAGGTTCCCAACTATGGGTTAAATAGAAACCGACTTGAGAAATATATATATTAAAATTTTATTAAAATTTTTTCTTTAAAATCACTGGAATCGGCGTTAAATACCTGAAAAGTGTTGATATGCCGTAAACTATCCTCACTTCTCCTTCTCTTCCTCCCATATTCTTCACGCCTTTCCTTTCTTTCCTGTTTTCCTTTTCTTTTTCTTTCTTCTCCCCCATCTCTGTATGATCTCTTTCTTTTTATCATCCCTTCCCCCTTCTTTGTCATCCCCCTTCTCCCTCTTTATAATCCCTCCTCTTTTTTCCATTCCCCCTCTCCTTTTTATAATCCCTCCCCTTCTTTGTCATTCTCCCTCTTTATAATCCCTTCCCCCTCCTTTGTCATTCCCTCACTCCCTCTTTATAATCCCTCCCCCCTCCTTTGTCATTCCCCCTCTCCCTCTTTATAATTCCTTCCCCCTCTCCCTCTTTATAATCCCTCCCCTTTTTTCATCCCCCCTCTCGTCTTTATAATCCCTCCCCTTCTTTGTCATTCCCTCTCTTCCTATTTATAATCCCGTCCCCCTTTGTCATTCCCCCTCTCCCTCTTTATAATTCCCTCCGCCTCTTCCTCTTTATAATCCCTCCCCTTTTTTCATCCCCCCTCTCCCTCTTTATAATCCCTCCCCTTTTTTTCATCCCCCCTCTCCTCTTTATAATCCCTCTCCTTCTTTGTCATTCCCCCTCTCCTCTTTTTAATCCTTCCCCTCCTTTGTCATTCCCTCTCTTCCTCTTTATAATCCTTCCCCTCCTTTGTCATTCCCTCTCTTCCTCTTTATAATCCCTTCCCCTTTTATCATTCCCCCTCTCCCTCTTTATAATTCCTTCCCCCTCTCCCTCTTTATAATCCCTCCCCTTTTTTCATCCCCTCCCTCCTCTTCTTTGTCATTCCCTCTCTTCCTCTTTATAATCCCTTCCCCCTTTGTCATTCCCCCTCTCCCTCTTTATAATTCCCTCCCCCTCTCCCTCTCCCTCTTTATAATCCCTCCCCTTTGTTCATCCCCCTCTCCTCTTTATAATCCCTCCCCTTTGTTCATCCCCCTCTCCTCTTTATAATCCCTCCCCTTCTTCGTCATTCCCCCTCTCCTCTTTATAACTCCTCCCCTCCTTTGTCATTCCCTCTCTTCCTCTTTATAATCCCTTCCCCTTCTTTGCCATTCCACCTCTTCCTCTTTTTATCATCTTTTCCCCCTTTTGTCGTTCTCTCTTTCCCTTTTTTTCTCTAATATTATTATCTTTTCCCCTCCCCCTCTTTGCTTTTTTTGCTTTATATGCGCTGGTTTTCTTTCTACTCCCACATTTTATAATCCCCTTCCCGCTTCTTTATTTCTCCCCCTCCTCCTACGTTTTTATTTCTTCATTCCTCCTACTTCGCCTCTTTTTGCTATCCTTTCTTTTCTCTTCCTTTTTTTTAAAAAAATTGTTTTCCTCCCTTTGCCGTCTCTTCGCTATCAATCTCCCTTCCCTTATTTGTCACGGTTTCTCTCCCTCTTTCCATCTTCTCAACTCATCTCCCTCCCTTCAATTCCCCTTCCTCGTTTAAAACCTCACCGGCTTCCTTCTTTGCGGACCCCAATTATTTTACCCCCTATCCGTGTCCCTCATCTTCAATCAAGTTAGGTATTTTTCACCTGAACAAAAATCGTTTTCCATTTTCTTACTTTGTCGACGTCTTTTGATATTCTACGTTCAATTACATTTTTTAAACTGCCCCCCCCCAATACACCTACGCAGATTTTCTATGAAAATAATTTTATTTACAATCAATACATTCGTAGTCTCTCTTCCCCCTCTCTCTCTCCCTCTCTCACTCCCTCTCTCTCTCTCCCTCTCTTTCTCTCTGAAACCTGGCGCTACCAAATCAGGCTGTCGGAAGATATTGGCTTCCTTAAGCGAAATGCATCCTCCTGTTAATTCGATTAAATTATTTTTACATATAAATGGCTTGAATTAAAGTTTAAAATTCAAACGTCAGGTATCATGATTCAAATATGCTCTAAGCGAAAACATTCATTGCAAACACGCCCATGCTATATAAAAGAACATATTTTTGATTTTATAGGAAATTAACTCATATATACACGCACCCACTATTATATAATAGTAGAAAATATATTCGTGTTGGGACGATTAATCAGAATCGGAATCGGAAAAAAATCGGAGCTTTTTAGGGTATCAGAATCGTAGAAAATTTATTGTTCGACTGAACACCCCCCACCCCCCCCAAAAAAAAACAAATTACAAAGTCCTTATTCAGCGGAATATATATATATATATATATATTATTTTTCTTTTAAAAGAAAAAATGCTGCCGAAATATACTAATATATATATATATATATATATATATATATATATATATATATATATATTAGTATATTTCGGCAGCATTTTTTCTTTTATGCACGTTTCATTAAATAGCACAGATAACTCTTGCTTGTTTTTCTTGTAATCCTCCTTTTCTCTCTGAACGTTTTTTTTTATTTATTTTATTATTTTTTTTTTTCGAGTGAAAAAAGAAATTTCCCATAATCGCGAATGTTTTCGACCTTCATTGGTCATCCTCAGGCGAGTAGTAAAAATTTCAATTTTATTTTTTATTCTTTACTACTCGCCTGAGGATGAGCAATGAAGGTCGTAAACGTTCGCGATTATGGGAAATTTCTTTTTTCACTGGAAAAAAAACGTTCGGAAAATGGTCCGACAAAGAGAAAAGGAGGCTTACAAGAAAAACAAGATAGAGTGGTCTGTGCTCTTTAATGAAACGTGCATATATATATATATATATATATATATATATATATATATATATATATATATATATATATATGATAGATAGATTTATTAATTAATAATTACTACGTGCATAAAAGTAAGTCATCTATAAATTATACACGTATTAAGTATTAATTAATATTTAAATAAAAAAATTTAAAACAACGTCCTAAGATTTTGGCGAATAAAGATGTAAACAAAAGAGCAAATAACTCCTTTCTGACAATAAGAGAAAATGCTCAGGTCAGAGAGCGAAATAAAAAAATTAATCGCAGATAAAAAAATAAATAAAAATGTTAACACTCATATATATATATATATATATATATATATCATATATATTATATTATATATATTATATTATATTATATTATATAATATATATATATATTATATTATATTATATAATATATATATATATTATATTATATTATATAATATATATATATTATATTATATTATATAATATATATATATTATATTATATTATATAATATATATATTATATTATATAATATATATATATTATATTATATTATATAATATATATATTATATTATATTATATATATATATATTATATTATATAATATATATATATTATATTATATATATTATATAATATATATATATTATATTATATAATATATATATATTATATTATATAATATATATATATATTATATTATATATATAATATATATTATATATATTATATTATATTATATAATATAATATAATATATATATATTATATATATTATATAATATATATTATATATATTATATTATATATATTATATAATATATATTATATATATATTATATAATATAATATATATATATTATATTATATATATTATATAATATATATTATATATATTATATTATATATATTATATTATATATATTATATTATATATATTATATAATATATATTATATATATTATATTATATATATTATATATTATATATATTATATATTATATATATTATATAATATATATTATATAATATATATTATATATATTATATAATATATATTATATAATATATATTATATATATTATATTATATATATTATATTATATATATTATATTATATATATTATATTATATATATTATATATATTATATATATTATATTATATATATTATATAATATATATTATATTATATATATTATATTATATATATTATATATATTATATATATTATATTATATATATTATATATATTATATAATATATATTATATATATTATATCATTCATATATATATATATATATAGAGAGAGAGAGAGAGAGAGAGAGAGTGAGATCTTTCTTTGAACCACTCTCCCCAACTTGTTTCATAAAATGGTTCCCTGAAAACTAATTTTCTATTTTCTCTCACCCGCCTTGATTCTTAAGGTTATTCATTGAACATCAAATATTTCAGCAGCAAACACGCACACTCATATATATATATATATATATATATATATATATATATATATATATATATTATATTATATTATATTATATTATATGGGTGTGTGTGTGTTTCTGTCCCGTGTACTTATCTGCATCCCCTTTCCAAGACGTACAAACCAAAAGAAAGAGAGAACGAGTTAGCGACGAGCCGCAGGGCAGGTGCGTTTTTGGGGTCCCCATTTCATCCATCTATAACAAACAATTTGCTTGTTGATTTCATATTAAGGATTTTGTTCACCTTGGGCAACTACGAATCTTTCCCCCAACAACTCACTTTCCCCATTATCATTTCCTCGTCCTAAATACCCACCCCCTCCGTCTCTGTATTTATTTGATTACCTATATCGTTTGTTTGTTACCTTTTATTTTCTATTCTTGCTGGTTAGATTTCTTCTTTCTCTTATTTTTCTCTCTAGTTGCTTCAACCCTCGTTTTCAACTCGTTCTTTCTCATAACCCTAACCCTAACCCGTTCACTTTTTTTGTTCCCCAGTTTGTATCTCTTGTGCGCATGTTTTCTCTCTCTTGTGTGTACTTCTCGCTGTTTTTCTCTCTCTGTCTCTCATTTTTGTTTAATCTCTTTTTGTCACTGTTGTATGCTACCTCTCCTCTCTCCCTCTCTCTCTCTTTCTCTGGTGTGGGATCTGTCTTTCTCTGCTGTATTCTCGCTGTCTCTCTTGTGTGCTCTGTCCACGTCTCTCTTGTGTGCTCTGTCCCCGTCTTTCTGGTGTGCTCTGCCCCCTTCTCACTTGTGTGCTCTGTCCCCGTCTCACTGTCATTTTTGTGTAATCTTTTTCTCTCAGTGTTGTGTGCTACCTCCTCTCTCTCTCTCTCTTTCTTTTGTGTGCTCCCGCTGTTTATCTGGTGTGCCCTGTCGCCGTCACTCTTTTGTGTGCTTTGTCCCGTCTCTCTTGTGTGCTTTCTCTATTTCTTTTTGTGGTCATTCTCTCTCTGTTTATTTCGTGTTCTATATCCGCCTCTCTTTGGAATTCTATTCCTTTCTCTCGGGATTACTGTGTCTCTCTTGACCTATATTTGTCTCTGCCTCTCTTGTGATCTTTCCTTTCTTCCTCGTCTGCCTTCCATTTCTTCTAATTGTGCATTCGTGTAAAATTGATGAGCGTGTGATTTTTATTCTTTTGCCAGAAAAGAGGAAGAGATTGATAGGCGGAGAGAGAGAGAGAGAGAGAGAGAGAGAGAGAGAGAGAGGGAGAGAGAGAGAGAGTGAAAAAGAGGTGGGTTGGAAGCGGGGTAGTTAAAATGTTAAATCAAAAATACCTCGAGGGGATTCCCGCTGAAATCAACTAATTCTGAGCTCATCACAGATTTCAGGTCTCGCTTCAACTGGCAACGCAAAGTTATTACCGGTTCCACAACCAATGGTATTGCCCCCTCCCACCATCCAACAATGGCGAACCGAACTCTTCACACACATAGAATCCCAATTCCACATCGTAAATCTTGGGAAATTCAGTTTCCCAATAGCACAATTAAAATTTGCTTTTTATTATGGAAATTATTTAATAACAAATCCAATGCGTCTCCAAAAATAAAATAAAATTGGTTACATTTTTTGATTTCCAAAGCAAACTCCATTTCTGACGAACGATTGTCAGTGTAGAACAGAAATTTCGTTCAGTCATACGATGCACTAAAACCACACGTGTGTATATAATATATATGATTTTCAGAATGTGAGAGATTGTATATAATAAATTTCACAGCCAAACAACGTCGCAGCCCATAAGAGCCATGACAGTCCAAGACTCGAGTTACGCCCTCATTTGGGCTCATCAGTTAGACACATCCGAACTCAGGATTCGAAACCCGAGCCTCTTGCATGCAAGGCAAGCACTATACCAACTGAGCAAACGCCCTGCACACAAGAATTTCAATTAACCAACATAGATCAAGCAAATCGCGCCGAAATCCGACTGTGAAATGAACCTACTTCGTCTCAACAAGGGACGCGGTCATCCAACCAGCTAATAACCCCAAGCTGATGTCTCACAAGTAGGAGTTTTAACTCGAAAGGACGATGCCATCCAGCAATGCTAACCAAGCGAGCAACTTATGATAGGATTTTCAGAATGTGAGAGATTGTATATAATAAATTCCACAGCCAAACAACGTCGCAGCCCACAAGAGCCATGCCAGTCAAAGAACCGGAAGTCCAAGACTCGAGTGGACAGAGCACACAAGAAAGACAGCGAGAATACAGCAGAGAAAGACAGATACCACACCAGAGAGAGAGAGAGAGAGAGAGAGAGAGAGAGAGAGGAGGTAGCATACAACAGTGACAGAAAGAGATTAAACAAAAATGAGAGACAGAGAGAAAAAAGACTCGAGTCTTGGACTTCCGGTTCTTTAACTGTCATGGCTCTTGTGGGCTGCGACGTTGTTTGGCTGTGGAATTCATTATATATATATATATATATATATATATATATATATATATATATATCGACAGAAACTGTCAGCTACACTGATGATTGCGTAAGCATGAAACACTAGTGTATGTAGATAGAAAAAATAATAATTAGAATATTTAAGGATGGGCACTGTCGGGCAAGTATAAACTTAA
>NC_136517.1:92159998-92224998 GCF_053919585.1 Euprymna scolopes | reverse complement strand
GTTCTGA
Organism: Euprymna scolopes; assembly: GCF_053919585.1. NCBI lineage: Eukaryota > Metazoa > Mollusca > Cephalopoda > Sepiida > Sepiolidae > Euprymna > Euprymna scolopes. Next base: position 92,224,991 of record NC_136517.1, on the reverse strand, counting down.
TGGCTACGAAGTCGATGAAAGGGATTTTTTTATAAAACTTAGGGGGTGAAGTATTTACGCAGAAAGTTGTCGAGATGCTTGAAAAAATGGTAGTCGGTAGGTGAGAGTTCTGGAGAGTATGGCGGACGAGGAAGAATTTCGTAGCCAACAAGGGTATTGCAGCCGAAGGAGATTACTTCAAAAGGGACTACAGTTTCTAGTGTGTACTATCAATAAAAGTGAACATACGGAAAAGTCTTGATATTTATTTAGGGCACCTCGCACGTCCCTACGTCTCACTGCTAGATTCGATATTCAACTGTTACAGATGTTATATAACGTTTAATGATATATTTTCTGAATTACGGATTTATTTTATTGTTAAGTATGGGCCAAGACAAATTTCCAAATGTTTTATAATAGAACTAGCCTGTGTGTCCGGCGTTGCCCGATAGTTTGGAGGTGTGTGTTGAGCAAAAAAAAAAAAAAAAAAGTTTTAGTAGGCAGGCAGGCTCGAACCCTAACGCGAAATCGAAAAAACAAACAAACAAATAAAAAATAAGCGGAGGTGTGTGTAAGGGTGTTGGTTGAGCCAAAAAAAAAAAAAAAAAGAAGGAAAATTGGGATCACAAAAAAAAGTAGGAGTTGTAAGCAGGCTCGAACCCGTAACGCACCAGAGGAAAAAGCCGTGAAAAAAAAAAGTCTTACCGATGTGCCTACCGTGGTTGTGACGTTATGGGTGGTCAAAATAACGCCTTTTATGCGACATCGTAGACGCAATGACTTGCAAAAAAAAAAAAAAAAAAAATCGACCCACCCCCCTGTAGAAAACTGACCAGTTGAGAGTGAAGGAATTAATGTTTTTGGCCAATTTTTTTTTTTTTTACACAGAGATCACCACTTATCAAGGGCCGGAAGCCACTCAGGGATAAGGATTATTGCAAGTACATTGCGTTAGTGTGGAGATTTGATGAAGTGTTTAATTAAGGGGGCGGTTCATTAGGAATTTGTTAACATTGGACTTGAAAACATGCAAGTTGTAGTCTGGAGGGAAGCAGGCAGACGGAACAGAGTTCCACAGGCGTGCAGTTCTAAGAAAGAAGCTTTGTTCATGGAATCCGTGTTTTGATTTAGGCACAGATATAGAGTGGGGGAAACTTTTCACAGTGGATTCATCTAGACGGGTGTTTTTCGTGAAAGATTGGCGAGGGGGGGCCAGAGATTGGAGTTCAGACGAGCACCTGCCATGGAAATAACGATAAAACAAGGATAGGCTCGCAACGTCTCTTCTATGGGAGAGAGGTTGCAGGGTAGAGAAAAGGGCATCCCCCACTAAGCCACGAAGTCTATTTTGTACTCTGTCAGGGCAGGATAGGCTGTTTTAAGCAGCTCCTGCCCAGATATGGCAACAGTATTCCATCCTTGGACGTACTTGGCTTTTATATAGATAGAGAAATTTTCGATATTTTTCGTCCGAAGGGTCGAGCTTCAAAATGATACCGATCTCGTGAGAATCTGTCGCCTCTGTCAAAAGTTTTTGCGAGAGATACAAACATACAAAATACATATATTTAAACAGACAGGTGAAATTTCTATAATAGATTAACACTAATAAAACAGTTTCAATTATTCAGTAGTTCAAGCTTAATATTAAATGTTTTAGTTTTTTTTTTTTTAAATTGCTTATCAGTGTGTTAAAGCTTACATGGGACCTGAAGACTAAAAGCCCAAATAAATAAAGCAAGTTTTTCAAGACTGCCAAAAGTAAACCAAAGCTTCACTTTCTGTAACAGCATACAATGATTTTCTTTTATTTTTAACTAGCATGAGTGCCCGGCGTTGCCCAGGTGTTTTGAGGTGTGTTGAGCAAAAAAGAAAATAAATAAATAAATAGATAAATAAAAATAGTAAGCCGGCCGGCTGGCATGCTCGAACCCGAGCCGCGAAGAAGGAAAAGAACGTGTACAAAGTGCCGTTTTTGCTGCTGCTGCTGCTGCTGCTGCTGCTGCCTCCATCCCCAAATCGGAAGTGAGTAATGTTTAAATTAAGGCTAGTTAATCGAAAAGAGGTCATGACTTTCGAAAATATCGGCGAAAAAAGTGACCCCTCCGTGTATAAAAGTGCCCAGGGTTAAGAAACTAATGGTTTTAGCCAATTTTTCGGTATTTGTCGTCCAAAGGATCGGGCTTCAAAACGATACCTATCTCGTAAAAATCCGTCGCCTCTATCGAAAGTTTTAGGCATACATACATACATACATACATGAGGATTGCAGAGTCTTTTCAGACGAGTGCCACTCCCTCAGTCACTGAAAGTCCATGAGCCCGAAAATAACCTTTTTTTTTTAGTCCTGCCAGCGAATTCACACGTCAAGCCGACATGACATTGAAGACGGTTCTTGGCATACATATATATATATATATATATATATATATATATATATATATATATATATACCCATAAACATACACACATGCACAATACATATAACACATACATACAAACATATACATACACACATGCACACACATATACATATATATGCATACACATATATACTATCATATACAAATACATACACACATATACATACATATTCACATACATACACGTACACATGTATGCACATATACATACATACACATAAAGTTACCTACATATACGTACACATAAATATATATGCACCTATACGCATACATATATATGCATATATACATATACATATACACAAATATATATACGTATATACATACAAACACACATAAATATGTATACATAATAAATAAATAAATAAAAATATATACACACATACATATATACATGCATATACAAATAGATATACATACACATACATACACTAGTCCATATATTAACATACACACATACATATGCATATATAGAATGATGGCAGATCAAATATTACATGCTTCCAGCATTTCAGGGCTACACACATGACACTTTTTCCATCGCCACGGACAATTTTTATAGACAAATGCCTGAGGAAGTATCTATACAAAGATGATGTTACAGAGTTTTAGCTTTGTACGACAGCTAAGTCTCCTTCTCGGTTCAAAATGTCGAGATCCAGCAACAAGCATGAGCACGATAGCCAGCAACAAATTAAACTGCAGACCAGCTTAATGCGGGTACTGGTCTCCCGCTTTATGTATTTTTTTTTTAAATCAGATTTGCTTCACCCAGAGGGGTAGCCTTAACAGGGCTTTTGGGAGTCCTCTTCACCCCACACACATATCGAAATAAAGATATACACCTACACATACAAGCATGCATACAAACAGATGCACGCAAACATACATACGCAAGAACAAACACACATGACAACATGCACATACACACATACATTCATGCATACACGCATGTACATACATATGCACACACACGTACACATACACGTACATGTAGAATATATATGAAGGAGCATTTATGATGACGATGATGATGGTTGTTACGAATAGGCGAATTCAACATGAATAAAAGAGTAAAACAATCCCAAATACACAGAAGATAAAATACATACATACATACATACATTTATACAGACAGGTGAGATTTATATTATAGATGCTCTTTGGTTCTCTGTTCTAATTTCGAAAGCATTGTGGAAAAATTCGTTTTCAAAATACCCGCCGCTTTATTCATGATACTTAAGGAAAAACGTGGAAAAAACAAAATCACTTAGGCGTATTACGGTAAACGAAAACTTCTGTTTGTGACAGCCGTTTAGCCGTGACATGTTAAGGCAATTGTATTCCATTGTTTCACCAGAAATTGCTGTCGGTGTTTCGATTGTAACTCTAAAGCGAACAAGAACCCCAAACGTTTATCTCTCCCTCCTTTTCTACGAGATTCTGCCGACAATTACACGAAATTCAATAAATTTTTCTTTTCGATCACAATCATCCAATCAACTGCGTAATTCAAGTCCAGATTTATTATTAGAACATACATTTGACACATCGGTTTACGTTAGATCACCTAAGTTTAGCAACGCTGAGTTTGGACAGTGTCAAATGGGTGACCATTTGGGAATACCAGGCGCTGTATTGAGGAGGACGTCAACACATTCCTTCAAGAATTGCAAAAACCTAACATCATTTCTCTTGGCCGTAATATACATGCGACTAGGGACAGCTTGTAAATTTAATATCCCCCCCAACTTTCTCTTAATATAAAGAGAAATTATGCTGATAATGAAAATAGTCCAAATAAATTAAAATGTAATATTAATTCTCAGTTATAATCCCTGGCAACTCCACATTACGCTCATTAACTTACCAAATATAATGCAGTAACATTAATAATGATGATTGTATTGGTCCCGGACAACGTCGATTAGAATAAACATTTCCATTATTTTCCTCCTCCATTTTATTTATCAAATATGATACTGCGATCTAAGTAAGCGGGCCTTTACAGCAGTTAAAACTGGGAATACCAACCGCTGTATGGAGGAGAACCTCAACACCTTCCTTCAAGAGTTGCAAAAACCTAACGTCGCCATTTCTCCTGACCGGGATATGCACACGACTGGGGACCCTTTGTAAACTTAATATTCCCATGAAACTTTCCCCTTTAGAGGAAACCGGTTCAACCCGTCTAGTGTTAATGACGATGGCATATTGGCATATATATCTCTTTTGTTGATGTTTTTGTTTTTTTATACATATATTTTTTTTAATTGGCGTCTGATCTTGAAGAGGTCCTGGATATGACCTTAAACTATATCCGATGGTGAGGCCCCAGCTTGCAGGCCTTAGGGAGTGTGGAGCCATCCTTTAATTGCCATTGCTCCCAGGTCCACTCTGACCCGGAGTGGTAGTACCTGTTAGGGTCCAACTATGGGTTAAATAGAAACTGACTTGAAAAAAATATTCTTCAAAATAACTGGATTTGGCATTAAATAACAGGAAAAGGGTTGATATGCCGTAAAAAAAAACACACAAGCGACTGATCTTGAAGAAATTAGTTTGAAATAGACTTTTCTTAATCTATTATATTACACTTCGGTTTTAAATGAAATTTCGTTTGGTCTGTCACTTTCAAAAGCCGTCCCATTCTAACATCATCTCATACCCTGGTACATTCCAACTTTGATTTTGGATTTTCACTCGTATCAAAGCAAGAGCGAGTGTATAAATATTGACTGTGTTACTTTACCATGCATTCCGGATAAAGTAATCATATGCATGAAACCGTCATGGAAATTGCTCCAGACAGGGCATGAAATCACTTGACGTAACAAGCTAAAAATACTCCTTAAACAATTAGACAACAACCAATCAATGAACCGTTTTTTTGTGGAAATTGCTCCAGGCAAGGCTTGAAACCATTTGATGTAAGAAGTTAAAAAATACTAATTAAACGTCAAAAAGTTGCCAGTGATAAGTGTGAGATGAAATATATTGTAACACAGAAAAGAGAAATTCTTCCGTCGTTGCCAGAAACATCGTATATGGAATGTGAGGATTACAGGACTAAATAAGGGAAGCGGGAGTTATGCAGCTGCCGAAAATAAACATTTAGGATGCTATTTATGTTGTGGAAAAAATATCCTGCACAAGTGTTGATATGCCGTGAAACATCTCGAAGAAAAACTTCGTCTGCATTACATTAAAAAGAAGTATCGTTAATCTGTCACGTCTTATTAGTAAATAGATTATCCTTGGTGTAGCACAATTTATTTTAAAATTATGCGTCATTTGGTTTGTCACGCTTAAGTTTGATATATATTATACTAGCGGGGGTGCCCGACGTTGCTCGGGGTGTTTGGATGTGTGTGTTGACAGAGAGAAAAAAAGTGTTAGAAGTCAGACAGGCTCGAAACCGTGACGCGAAGGCAGAAAAGAAAATGAAAGAAAACCTAATATCTTACCACTACCCTATGACGCCAAAGGAAGTGAAAGGCGTCCAAATTTAGCGATGTCAATCAAAAAGTTGTCAACTCAATGATACGTAAGTTGAGATTCATAGGAGTCGGCGAAGAAATGAAAGTGGCTTTTAAACCTGGCCTGGGGCCAGTTAAACTTTCGCTCTCTCTCTCTCGTGGTCTTTATTTTCTTTCCCACGAGGTCGTGGTAGCGTCCAAATGAATAGCAATTGTCTGATATGAGGGGTTTCTCCCACATTGATCAAAGCTAATTGCTTCTGGATGTCCCTGGAACGAAAGCCAAGAAGCTGCCTTCGCTTTCACTTAATTTCGCTTTTACACAAAAAACATGAACAAACACGCTACAGGAAGGAATGGCGTCAATTTCTAAAACTCGCTTCAATAAAGATAGAGACGATGTCCGTTCGCAAATCGTAGATATTATAATCTAGGGAGTATATAAAAATTTCTAAAAATATAGTACCCCCCCCCCCCGAGAAGCCTGGCAAAAAAGCTTTTTCTGGAAATACAAAAACGCGCGTGGCCGTCTTGCCTTATATATATATATATTTGGTTGAAGAACTTCATTAATAAATAGAATTATCTTTGGTTTATCGCACCCCAATTTGAAATAAAATTACCTTTGGTCTGTCACACTTTGTTTCTTTAATAGAATGTCCTTTGGTCTGTCACATTTTATTTTGAATCGAAAAGTTAGATGCGTTTACATATTTCCGTAAGAAGATCTGCCCATCCGTTTGTCGGCCTGTCAATCTGTCATATTTAAATTTATAATCACACTTCCATTTGAAATTGATCTGGTATCTTTAACCGCGTAGATTAAATGGACGCATTTTAAGGAAACATGTTTTGTTCTTATTAAATTAGATTTTTTAAATCGATTTTCCAATTACTTATTTACATTTAATTCTACACAAATTGTAGAAGTTCCATCGTTCTCGATCGATTTCTATTTTTGGCGGCTTTATTAATGTTTTTGTATTTTTATAACTTATTTCTTATTCTTATAACTGATTTTTATTCTACGACCAGCAGGCCGCCCAACATTGCCCAGTCATAAAATACGCTTAAATATCATATTTTGATTAATGCAGATTTCGTATTTATATTATATTTGACCCAATATATAATAATGATTTAGAAAAAAAATATGATTCCTACGCCACCACCGAGAATCGAAACCAAAACGTTTAGCTTACGATTTACTTTTGCTTTTTACGTTATTGCCTGAGCTATGAAGACATGTTTGCTGCAAGGCTAAAAATTAAAACCTGAATCAATAGCTATTACGTCATGCATGCGTATTCGTAATGCTCCCGTTCGACCTTCACCTGGCAAATTCCATTTTTTTTTAATTTTCATATTTTTGAACCGATTTTCCCCGGCTAACACCCAAATATAAAGTTTCGCATTGGTTTAAATACCCTATATTTTAAGTTTCATGTCTGTAGACCAGTAACTGACAGAGGAGTTTGGTAGGCAACATTTTTTTTAACCAATATATATATACACATGCATAAATATATATAGAAAGAGTTTGTGTTTACTATAAAATTTTATGCAAATATTATGCAAGTATAAATCAAATAGAATATCTGCAGGAATATAATTACACGTATTACTTAACTTAAGATGATCGCATAAGAAAACCGAAAAAGCCCCCCAAAAAACTAATAGAGAATTAATTAAAATTAATATTCCAAAGAATATGTAAATTAACTAGATCTTTTGCATATGAATGCAATTCCACGCCCCATATATAACAAAATTGTATTTTAATGCAATTCTGAATTTTTGAGATGAGATATGAATGCTTGTGTTATGTGTATTAATTGGACTATTATTCTCATCTCGGGTGTTATTAGCAGAACGTTTCGGCCGCTGCAACCTGCGGCCCTCTTTGGGTGTTGAGAACATGCTTCCTTTTCTCTACTAAGAAAAAGAGAGTTGGTTCTGCATTACAAGAATTCAAACTTGTTTGAGGGTGTGTCCGTAGATCTTAAAGAAGGTTCAACCATCAGGGGTCACTAAGATATTTTTTAAAGGTTTTTTTTTTTCTATGGCTTATTTTTTCGGGATATCTAGACTAATTGTTAATATTAGTTGTATTTTTTTTTTTTTTAATATATAGGAAAAAAACGTTTTTAATATGAATATCAATACACCCCCACCACCAAATATAAACAAAATAGAGGAGTATAGATCTAAAGTGTGTGATGTGAGGGAATTATGTTCTTTCCTCATCAGGCTTGAAAGTCTTGGAGAGTTAATCTTGTTGAGGAATCCTGCCATGTCTTTGACGCTACCATTCTAATTGTGAAATTCTTTGATTCCGATCTTTATTTTAATGCCGCCGTCTTTAAAAAAAAATCATTCATATTTATTTCTATTTGAATAGAATATAAAATAAACAAGACCTTTTAACCATTTTTTGTTTCAACAAAGGAGTTACCACTTATCAAGGCCTGGATGCCACTCGAGGATAAGGATCAATGAGTGTACAATAGTCAATGGGACAATATCGTAGCAATCGTTAGTAGTGGCAATTTGGTAAATTTGATTAAGGGGAGAGCCCATAAAGAACTTGTTTATGTTGGACTTGAAGACAAACATGTAGTAGTTAGCTGGAAAGCAGACAAACGGGACAGAGTACCAAAGGCGTGCGGTTCTAAGAAAGAAGCTTTGTTCATGGAATCTACGTTTAGATTCAAACACAGATAAAAACGTGCGGAAATTATTGATATTGGTTCCAGTTTGACGCGTGTTTTTCGTGAAAGTTTGGCGAGGGAGCACAGATTGGAGCTCAAGCAAGCACTTTCCATGATTATAACAATAAAGCAGAAACAGGTGCGCAACGAAGGAAAGAGGTTGCAGGGAAGAGAAAAGAGCATCCCCAATGCGCTATGAAGTTTATCTTGAACTCTCTCAAAGCAGGATAACGTCTTTCTAGCAGCTCCTACCCATATGTGGTATTAGTACTCCATTCTTGGACGTACTTGGCTTTTACACAGGCAGAGAATTGCATCAACAGTGAAATATCTACTGGAGCGGTAGAACAATCCCACCATTTTTCTAGCAACCTATCAGGCAAAAGTTATAGACCGTTGACTTAGAATGAGTGCTTTATGTCAAACTCAGGGTTGAATTCGGTTAAATATGTGCTTATTTCTCCATAAAATATAGGCTCCTATTATTCGCCAACTGTGCATCGAACGGATACAATAACACATAGTTCGTTAATCCGCAATAATACCTATAGCTAGATATTAAATGATATGTTGTCTAAAATTCTACCAAAGACAAAATAAGTCACTCTTTTGTAATTAAGAACTTGAAAAATTAGTACAGACCTGTTTGTGTACAATTTCGTGTAGACAAATAAAAAAAAATGAAAGAAAAAGAAAAGAAAACTCATACGAGTGTCACATTGGTACAGTGGTGACGTCACCAGCTCTGAATACTATAGTTTTGCTTTCGGTTTCGATTTTAGCTGACGACACCCAGTTTTTTTTTTTTTTTAACTTTTAAAATCACGATTCTATAATAATATATACGAAATCTGGACACATTAAAATATCATATTTAAGCGTATTTTACGACCGGGCAACGCCGGGCGCCCCCAACCGCTAGTATATATATATATATATATATATATATATATATATATATATATATATATATAACACTTTATTTGTTTTTCATAAGCAGTAATATGTTGCTACACAGTCATGAGCATGTTTCGGTCAGCTAGTAACCAGTAACTAGAGACCTTTTCAGGTAATGCAGCTTACTGCTTATGTAAAAACAAACTAAGTGTATACCCTGCTCTACTTTGATATTGAGCACTCTTTTATTAACCTCGTTAAACTTAATTGGTTAGTTATCCTCTGGTAAACGATAACCTCATATATATATATATATATATATATATATATATATATATATATATATATATATATATATATTCAATTTTCACCCCAAACAAAGCACAGTGCCACTTTAAAGCAGGGGGCTACTATTAGGGACTTTATTAGCGGGGTCATTATGAAGGGAGATGAGTAGAAAGATGTTTGTTAACATTACACTTGAACTTCTGCATATCATTGCAGTTTGGAAAGCAGAATCCCGGAAGGGAGTTCCAAAGACCCGCAGTTCTGGGGAAGAAACTATTGGAGTAAAAGGCTTTCTTGCACCAAGGGATCTCTACTGGGATGAGACTTAGTAGCTTGTCGGGTTTGTCGGGGATAGTTACGTCGGGGAGGTACAAGTGTTTGCAGTTCGTCAGAGCATTCACCATTGAAGTATTTGTAGAAAAGGCAGAGGGATGCAACATCTCGTCGATGGGACAGAGGCTGAAGCCTAGATGACAGTTCAGGACCTATCAGGTTGTCGACTCTCTTAAATATATATATATATATATATATATATATATATATATATATATATATATATATATATATATATATATATATGCTTAGTTTTCCCCAAAGATGCAAACAACTGTTTTTATTTATAGATTTGCCGTCTTATTTATTTACTTAGTCGTCTCTAGAATTAGTGGAAAAAAAGGCAAAACAAAATAACTGGGAAACTGTCTGAAGGATTCTGATAAATAAAGGGAGATAACCGCTTGTTTTTACTTGTCTTCCCCTCTAATCCGCTGACTAAACCTCGCCTACAAATACGAAACAGCTGTCAATTAAACTACACAAACAAATCTTTCCCATTCGCAAGAATAAAAAAAAACATTATAAACAAAACGATGAAGATAAAGAAAAAAGAAGTCGTAATCTTTAATGTAATAATAACACGCGTCGTGTCTATGTTTCAAGATCGCCTTTTATAAATAGGAAATTCGTTAAGTGTATAACGACGCGGAATAATCCAGTTTATATATAAACGAACACTTTGTATAAGCCGCAGCAGACTGGTGTGTTATAATTGTTTGTAAACAAATCAATTTTTTTTTTTCTAAATTACTTTAATTATAAAAATTGGTTTCAAGGAAAAAGTATGACGTCATTTTATGCCACGAGCCGAGGAAAGTAACGAATTTTAAATTGTACCTATTTACAATGCCTCCCCACCGGACAGAGTTAGACACCAGGGTGTTTTTTTTTTTTTTTTTTTAACGTGGAGAAAAGGAACAAAAATAAAAATTGTCTCAGTCGTGAAGGATTTCTCCTCCACTGACAGAGAACAAGAAATTGAAGTGCAGCATCTGAAGAACAGATACTACACTTTGAGGTATTTATTTGCTCCCGCACTGAGCAAATTAGGCACAAGGCCGATTTTTTAAGTGAGGAGTGAAGGGGAAATGGGGACCAACTCCCCAGGGAATAGGGGAGCTGGATAGTGACAATTGGTATGAAGGGTTGCCCCTACATTGACCAAGGTCTTATCTGTGGGGTCGTCCCCACATATGGTCTTTGCTGGCAGTATGTATTTATTTGCTTCCCCACTGAGCAAATTAGGCACAAGGCCGTTTTTTTAATGTGGAGAGAGAGGGAGGGGGAAGGAAAAAAAGGGAGCCAGCTTCTGAGAGGTGGGAAATGGGAGCTGGATAGTAACTGTTGATATGAAGAGTTGCCCCTACATTGACCAAGGTCTTATATGTGGGGTTACCATCTCATATGGTCTTTGCTTGCAGTATCTATCGGAACAGATGGTATTTATTTGCTCCCCCACCGAGCAAATTAGGCACAAGGCCGATTTTTAATGTGAGGAGTGAAGGGAGGGGGAAGGGAAAAAGGGGACCAGCTCCCGAGAGGTGGGAAATGGGAGCTGGGTAATGGTCAGGCATGTGGGGTTGCCCCCACATCTGGTCTTTGCTAGTCATAGCTAGTCATAGCTTGCAGCATCTGCCGGAACAGATACTACACTTTGATCTTGTCCCGAAGGCCATCTTGTTGCAGTGGGTCGAGAGGTGGGAAGGTGCCAATCGACCGTACAAGGTAGACACAAAGTCAAGAGGTCCTGGATATGAACTTAAAACTATATCCGATGGTGAGGCGCCAGCTTGCGGGCTTTGGGGAGTGTGGAGCCACCCTTGAAATGCTCTTCTACGCATGCGCAAATGTACATTTATACGTTAAAGTCGATTGCATTTTGACGTTTTCTTATCAATCTTGCTCAACCTGTAAAGACTAAGTCCGGAGTGGTACGTCCAAGGATGGAATACTGTTGCCATATCTGGGCAGGAGCTGCCAAAAACAGCCTATCATGCCTTGACAGAGTACAAAATAGACTTCGTGGCTTAGTGGGGGATGCCCTTTTCTCTACCCTGCAAGCCCTCTCTCACAGAAGAGACGTTGCGAGCCTATCCTTGTTTTATCCTTATTTTCATGGCAGGTGCTCGTCTGAACTCCAATCCCTGGTCCCCCCTCGCCAATCTTTCACGAAAAACACCCGTCTAGCTGAATCCACTGTGAAAAATTTCCCCCACTCTATATCTGTGCCTAAATCAAAACGCGGATTCCATGAACAAAGCTTCTTTCTTAGAACTGCACGCCTGTGGAACTCTGTTCCGTCTGCCTGCTTCCCTCCGGACTACAACTTGGATGTCTTCAAGTCTAATGTTAACAAATTCCTAATGAACCGCCCCCTTAAGTAAACACTCCATCAAATCTCCACACTAACGTAATGTACTTGCAATAACCCTTATCCCTGAGTGGCCTCCGGGCCTTGATAAGTGGTGATCACTATGTAAAAAAAAAAAAAAAAAAAAAAATGCTTTGGATCGATTCTAACTAACGGAAACCAAGTAATTTAATTTTAATTTTAACTATTATATAGTTCAATAATCAATAGGGAATTGACTCTATTAATACGTAATCTGCATGAATTAAGATATTTTATCTAATCCTACTTTACACGTTGGTGACCACGACTATTTATTGGGTACAATATAAACATAAGAAATGTAGTCAATAAAAATGAATATAAAATCTGCATGAATTAAAATATCATATTTAAACGTATTCGACGACTGGGTTAATTTGGTTGGTTATTTTTGTTTTACGGCATACCAACCCTTTTCAGGTTATTTAATGCCGAATCCAGTAACTTTGAAGAATTTTTTTTTAATAGAATATATATATATATATATTTTTTCAAGTCGGTTTCTGTTTAACCCATAGATGGCACCCTATCAATTACTACCACTCCGGGTCAGAGTGGACCTGGGAGCAATGGCAATTAAAGGGTGGTTTCACACTCCTCAAAGCCCGAAAGCTGGGGCCTCACCATCGGATATAGTTTAAGGTCATATCCAGAGCCTTGACGACTGGGCAACGGCAGGCCGCCTGTTAGTGTGTGGGTGTGTGTGTGTATATATATATATATATATATATATATATATATATATATATATATAATCAAATATTTTTATCGTCATCGAAATCAGTGAAATTGCCCATTTGTCAAACAAATCAATTGATTGCCTGCTCTATTGGGGGGGGAGCTCAAATCAAATGAAAAAGTTTGATCCATGTCCGAGTAACCTACATTTAAAATTCCCAGTGTTTAGACCCAAACTTGGCAGAGGAGTTTGGTAGAGTTATCAAAGATTAAATCGTTGCACTTTGACCTATTGGCAGCCAAATTTCTGGCCGAAAATCGATTAAAATCTCCAGTCTGTAGACCGAAAATTGACAGAGTAGTTTGGTAGGGAAATGTACACACACACACACACACACATTTTCACTTTCAGCCCGGCGTTGCCCGGGTGTTTGAAGGTGTATGGCTAGCAAAAAAAAAAAAAAAAGTTGTAGTAGGAAGGCATGCTCGAACACGTATTGCAAAAGAGAAAAAGAACGAGAAAAAAACGTTACGTCTTTGCTGTTATGACCGTCGCCAAACCGGAAGTGACGTATGTTTAAATTACGGCTAGACAATCGAAAGGAGAGGTTGCCTTTCGAAAATATCAGCGAAAAAAAACGACCCTTCCTGTCGAAAATTTCCCAGTTGAAGGTGAAAATATTAATATTTTTAGCCACTTTTTCGATATTTGTCGTCTGAAAGGTCGAACTTCAAAACGATACTGATCTTGTAAAAATCCATCGCATCTGTCGAAAGTTTTAGAAAGACATGCAAACATAATACAAACATACATTTATATATTGGCAACTAAAAAATTTCGACCCAAACCGATTAAAAGTTTGCCCTATCTCTGAATACCCTTTATGTAAAATTTCAAATGTTTAGACCAGAAATTGTTGGAGTAATTTGGTAGAGACCGCAGAGGTCATATTTTTAAACTTCGACCCCTATTATGAACCCTTAACATTTATTGTTTTGTGCTTAAATCAAGTTCTGAAGTTAGATCCATGTCCAAGCTACCTATATCTAAAATTTCAATTGTTTATACCCAAAATTGGTGGAGGAGTTTGGTAGAGGTTTCAAAGGTCAAATCGTTGAACTTTGACCCCTTAACAGCCAAATTTCTGGTCGAAAACGGATACAAAGATTTTCCCAAACTCTCCATATATCTGTATAGCAAATTTCGAGTCTGTATACTTCAAATTGACAGTTATTGCGTAGGGAACTGTACACACACACACACACACACACACACACACACACACACGTTCACTTTGTATATATATATATATATATATATATATATATATATATATATATGAGTAACAGATAATGATTGGTTTTTAGTTCTAATTTTGTGCGATTCATAGTTTTACTTACATTCTTTTAAGATAAAACAAAATGGACGCCATTTAAAAAAAAAAAAAAAAAAAATTACAAAAGATGCTGGCCGCCATATTTATATGTAGTCTCCTTATGTCTTAAATAAAGGAAGTCTTCAGATACAATATCCCCATTGTTTCGTATTCATTATTAATAAGCTTGCATACGCCATACAATTACTTCTGACAGATGTTTGAATTTTTTTTTTTTTTTTTTTTTTACATTAGAAAATGAAAAATGAGAAAGAAAAGGGAAAGAAAATTTAAAAAAATGAACGGAAACTGTAACGGATATTGTTAACAAGCGTCCACTTAATCTATGCGTTTATCGATGAAGATCGAAGATGTTAAAGCAGTACTTTCGAACCGCTGTACTACGGCATTTGAATGGTTATTTATTTGTTTACCACGAAACAAAATGTGACACAAGGTCGGTTTAATGTCGAAGATAACTAGCCCCCCTCAAAAGGGTCATTCTGCAAAAATAAAATTGCCTTCGTATAGAAGGGTTTCCCCTCCATCGACTGAAGACAATTAATTCGAGTGCTGCATCTGTGCAGTTCAGTGACCAGCCCAGTACAAGTACTGGGTGTCGACTGTGGCATTTGAGTGTGTCGCAGAATGATGTCTGGCATAGCATTAAGAGATAATAACTAGAAGCCATTTAATTTCATTTGTGTTTGTAAAACATGCACGATGCGACACAAGGGAATATGTAAATATCTCTACTGGACAATCTGTAAAAGTTTGAATATAGCAAGCCCTGGGAACATATACCGGAAAGAACCGGAAAGAACGGTTGCAAATAAGTCATACGGCACCCAGCATGTCTATGCAATTCTTACAGACACGCATCTAAAACGCAGAGCTATTAAACCTGACATAGTGATATGAGAAACGAGAAGAAAGGAGCAACCTTAGTAGAAGTCAGTGTTCCATATGATGCTGCATTAAACACAGCCCATAGGAAAAAATTTCAAGAAATACCAGGGTCTTATGTACAAGAAGAAAAGAAACTGGAATCTTAGGAAGATCACTATCATTTCAGTAATTCTGGGAACAACCAGACTCGTAAAAAGGAATTTTAAACACAACCTGGCAAATGTACCCGACGACCCAAGTGCAAGAGAGATGCAAACAATTGCACTTACAGAAACTGTTAGAATCTTTAAAATATCTTTCGGTTAGAATGTATGAGACAGTGGTTGAATGGATTCATACATTCTCACCGAGAGATCTTTCCAAGATTCTGTGAATGCACCATCCAGGCTTGAATAAAATAATACGAAAATTGAAAAAGAATGACATGGCAAGATTTAGCATCAACTTTTCCCCATTTTGAATCATGTTAAAATGGAGAAGGACGTCCAATTGCCATTCGAGCCCTCTTGGATTTCTGTCATGGAAAATATTTTTGTCGCTTTTGGATAATTCGCAACTTGTTTGAGAGAAATAATCCCATTTTACTAAGAGAACTATTCATTTTTTCATACAAGTTTTTAGAACAACAACAACAAAAAACCATTAAAACACATTAATACAAAAAACAAAAACTGATATTTGGGCTTGATAATCAATGCCCTGGAAAAGTCACTTCTAATTAATTGTAACAATTTTTTTTTTTTTTTCAATTAATTCATTTAATGTAACAAAGTTTTTTTTGTTGTTTTTTTTTTAATAGGAGAGTACTAAATACCCAGTAGAGTTTATCGGTTAAATATTTTAGTACTAAATACTAGTGGTGGGATGATTCCAATATCTTTCCCGATTCCGTGCTAAATTCCCGATTGTGATAAAATTTCCGATTCCGGTTTTTTCTTTTTTTTTACACAGGCATCACCACATTATCAAGGCCAAGAGGCCACTCAAGGATAAGAGTAAAAGAGTGTACAGTAGAAATTGGAAAATATAGTAATCATTAGTAATGAAAATTCGGTAAATTTGATAACTTATATGGAACGGCTCATCAAGAACTTATTTACGTTAGACTTGAACACAACCATATTGTAGTCAGCTGGAAAGCAGGAAAACGGAAGACAATTCCATAGGCGTGCAGTTCTAAGAAAGAAGATTTGTTCATGGAATCTACGTTTAGGTTTAGGCACAGATAAAGAGTGCGGGGAATTATTGATAGTGTTTTCAGCTAGACGAGTGTTTCTTGTGAAAGTTTGGCGAGGGGGGACCATAGATTGAAGCTCAGTCGAACACTTTCCATGAAAATAATGATACATCAGAGACAAAAATCTATAATCATTTAACTAATATATATATATATATATATATATATATATATATATAATGTATTAGTGATGGGACGATTCCAATATTTTTCCCGATTCCGATACAATTACCGATTCCGATTTTTTTATAAATCTCTAATTATTTAACTATAAGATCGTTATTTCCCCCGATTTTCATAAAAACACATGTTAAATGTGCAGATATTTTCCTAAACGTATAAATCCACTTATGTGTATATGAGTGACCTATCGATTTTAGATTTACTGGTAATTTAAAATAAATGATAGTTAATAAATATTTATTATTTTATCATTATTACCAGCAATGGAGGATTTTACTTTGAACAAAATCAAATAAAAAGGACAAAATAAAATAGGCATAAATTTTTCCGATACCGATTCCGATGCCTCCAAATTTTCCGATTTTTCCGATTCCTGATTCGGATTTCAATTAATCGTCCCAGCACTACTGAATACCCAGTAAGAGTTTATCGATTAAATATTTTAACGCAAACACACACACACATACATTTAGTTTATTATTTATATAGATCAGGATTTTTGTGTTTAACGACGGTTGGACGATTTCAAAATTAAGGGTGACAGACCAATTGACAGTATTTATAGAGATACCTGGACGCATCTGAAAAGGTAAATGCGCGCATTCAATCTTAGCGATACAAGTCTAATATATAAAAGACTACATGCCTGTCTCTTTATTTTCAAACTCTATCTCTCCGAAACTAAAAGTCGCAGGGCGGCGCTAGGGTCTCATGTATCGGTCTTTTATGTGTTTTTAACCGGTTAAAATAGTTTTAAGAGATTAAAAAGAGGTCAAATTAAAAAAAAAATCATTAAACATTTTGTATATTAATCTTAGTTTACTTTTAACCAGTTCATATGTGTCACGTTAGTACAGTGATAACGTCACCAGCTTTGAGTGATAGAGTTTTGCTTCGGTTTCGATTCTAGCTGATAGCACCCAAATATCGTTTTTTTTTTGTTTTTTTTTTTACTTTTGTAACTTCGACTTTATAATAATATATACGAAATCTTGACAAATATAAACATCAGATTAAAGCGTATTTTACAAATCCGGGCGCAACCACCCACGTTAGTCCGATTTAAAATTGAATCGGGACAGACAGACACAGAGACGGACGTAACTTTTTTTCTGGAAATGATCGGACGTATCTAATCTACTAATCTAAACTGATAGAAAAAAAAAAAACATTCTGTAATCTTTCTATTATATTTTTGTTTTATCTAGTGTCAAGTTTTCGATGTATACATTTTTTTCCGTTTTTTATAAGGACCAAGCAGGAAACATCCTGTTGGGCTTAATAATATTTGAAGTAATATATATTCACGGCTTTCGCCGCCATTTTGATTACAAATTCCTGTCATACAGTATTTTATGTATTTAGCTAATTTTAAACCCATTCACAGATTTTTTTTTGAGGCCCCTCAACCTACGGTAGAATAAAAAATCCGTCAATCTAAGAAAGAGAAGTTAGTGGACAAATGCGTATTGAGCAAAAAAAAAAAAAAAAGGGGGGGGGAGAAAGTTCAAACAAAAGCTCAACCAACTATCGTCTGCTTTTATCCTTTTGAAAACTAGAAAAGGAAAAAAAAAATGGCCGCCCGTTTGTTATTTTTTTTTGTATACTTTTAGTCTCCCTGAATGTTATTAAGAAAAGAAAAATTAAGTGTTACACCAAAAAAACTTATATTCACGATCTGGTTTCATTTACTTATATATTACTAGCAGAGTGACCTGACGTTGCCCGGGATTCAATAATGATCAACAAATTCTTCGCGCTTCAATATTTTTATTGTCATCAAGATCGATCAAGTCGAACATTTTTCAATAAAATTGATTGATTGCCTGCTCTAGTTGGGGACTCATCGCGATAAACTGGAAAAACCTTCACAAGACGCTCGCTGTTACATTGTTCACAATATAATGTAGTCTACATTGCACTGTAGAGAACGTACGACTGATTTATAAAGTTATTTTTATACCTAATGATTATATAGTTTTAAATGAAGAAGCCAAGTGTCATGCTTCAGTTGTGTTCTAAACAGAAATATTCCTTTCGAACGCGCCCCTGTCACATCAAAGAACCTACTGTCGATTTTACATGCGGTGATAATGGCTTGAATTTAAGTTTAAAATGAAAAAAAAAAAGTAAACAAAAAAAGTTTGATTGTGAAATTGTGCTTTAAACGGAAACATTCATTTAAAACGAGGCCCTGTCATATTAAAGAACTTAATGTTGACTTTATATGTTGGGCCTTTCTGCAGATGCAGTTATAAAACTTGTCAAACAAACTTGTGATGTTAGGCTGTGTAAGGTGTTAACTTTGGTCAGAACCGCCTGTTCATTCTTTCATCGGATTTTTTTCGATTACCGATTATCTATAGTTATTTTTCGATTGTCGATTATTTATCGAAGATATTCCGATACAAACCCTATCTAAGAACACTGTCAGGCACATGAAGTTCCTTCATACGAAATTTCTTAAAATTCCTTTTATATAATAGGAGAGATAATAATAGAAATTTATTTATATCTATCTATACGGGTTTTTCCGTCATTAGAATCAGAGCCAGGGCCATTATTAAAATGGCGTTTTCTTTTTTGACTATGCCATCTTGCTGTTCATGCGTAGTTCAACGAGGTCAAGTCTCAGATAATTGTCGTTCTTCTTTGAGGAGCGATCAGCTTACTGCTAATCGCCAGAAGCCCATCTACTGGAAATGCTAACGGGTCTGCTCAGGCATTTTTGCAGATAAAATGCACCCCTCCCCCTACTCTCTCTCACAATATATATATATATATATATATATATAGAGAGAGAGAGAGAGACTAGCAGGCCGCCCCGGTATTGTCCAGTCGTAAAATACGCTTAAATGATATTTTGATTAATGCAGATTTCGTTGTTATTATTATTATTATTATATTATATTGGACTCAATATATATTAATGATTTAAAAAGTAAAAAAAAAAAATGACTCGTGCGCCACTACCGAGACTCGAAACCAAAATGTTCAGCTTACGACTTACTTTTTCCTTTGACATTAATGCCTGAGCTATGAAGACATATTTGCTGCAAGGCTAAAAATCAAAACATAAGTCAACAGCTATTACGTCACACATGAATTATCGTAATGCCGTCGTTCGACGGTAACATGGCAAATTATATTTCATTAATTTTTACATTTTTGCACCTATTTTCCCTGGCTACTATCCAAATATAAAGTTTCACATGATTTCGAATACCCTATATATCAAGTTTGATATCCGCAGATCAAAAATCGACAGGAATTTGCTAGGTAACATTTTTTAAACAAATATATATACGCATGCATAAATATATATAGAAAGAGGTTTGTGCAGAATATCTGCCTGAATACAATTACACGTAATAGTTAACTAAAGATGATCATCCCATAAGAAAACCGAAAAAAACTAATAGGGAATTAATTAAAATCAATGTTTAAAAAGAATATGCAAATTAGCTAGATCTTTTGCAGATGAATGCAATTCCACGACCCATATATAACAAAGTGTATTTTCTTTTTAAATAAATAGAAAAAGGGCGAGCATTGTTTCTGTCTTGGCCCTCGAGCCAAGATCAAGGTGTAGTATCTGGTCTGGTCAATGGAGGGGAAACCCTCTATACTAAGACAATTACTATTTTTGGGTACTGCCAGAGTGCCCACTTTTTGCCCTTCTTTTAGGGGAGCTTGTCCTCTCCTCACATTAAAAACAACCTTGTGTCACATTTGTTTTCGTGAGGAAACAAATAAATACGTAAATGGGGGAAGAGGTGGCTGGTCACTTTTAATGCATCCAAAACCAAGCTTCTATCTTTACATCATCAACGCTCTGATCCCCATCTGGCATCAATTGAAATACATGGCTCTCGTCTTGGGGAGGCTCCATGTTTTGACAAGCTTCTGGGTTTGACTTTTACTCCTGATCTGAAATGGAACACGTACATCAAATCTGTTGCCAGGGACGCTGGGAAAATGGTGGGATCCTTCTACCGTTCCAGAAGATATCTCACTACTGATGCAATTCTCTATCTGTATAAAAGCCAAGTACGTCCAAGGATGGAATACTGCTGCCACATCTGGGCAAGAGCTGCTAAAAACAGACTATCCTGCCTTGACAGAGTACAAAATAGACTTTGTGGTTTAGTGGGGGATGCCCTTTTCTCTTCCCTGCAACCTCTCTCCCACAGAAGAGACGTTGCGAGCCTGTCTTTGTTTTATCGTTATTTCCATAGCAGGTGCTCGTCTGAGCTCCAATCCCTCGTCCCCCCCCCTCGCCAATCTTTCATGAAAAACACCCGTCTGGCTGAAACTTCTGTCAATAATTTTCCCCGCTCTTTATCTGTGCCTAAATCCAAACGTAGATTCCATGAGCAAAGCTTCTTTCTTAGAACTGCACGCCAGTGGAACTCTCTGCCGCTTGCCTGTTTCCCACCTGACTACAACTTGGACGTCTTCAAGTCCAACATAAACAAACTCTTGACAAACCGCCCCCTTAAGTAAGACACTCTATCTAACCACCCAATACTAATAATTACTACAATACTATCTCATTGATTACTGTACACGCAATAACCCTTATCCCTGAGTGGCCTTCGGGCCTTGATAAGTGGTGAACCCCATGTAAAAAAAATAAATAGGAAAAAGGGCGTTTATTATGAATATCAACACACACACACAAAATAGAAGTATATAGATATTGGTCAGGACTCTACGGACAAATTTATCTTCAGTTGGCCTTTGACAACTAAATATTTTCGTTTACTAGCCAAATAGAAAAGTTACTAGCAAAACCCACATGATTTTTAGAATATGAGATCTTATTTCTGTGACGCGTATGTACACCATAACGATTTTTCTGTGTGATTGTGTGTGTGTGTGTGTTTTTTTTTAATAAGTGCAATTCTAAATATACAACAAATTTTATGTTGATACTCGAAGGTATAAACATTAAATAATTTAACTTTATTCGTTTTATTTAAAAAAAAAATAGTTGAAAAGATATTTTTCACTCAGTAAAGAGTTTTGGAAGATTGTCAGTGAAAGAAATACAATCGCGAAAAGATAAGCGTTTCATTATTTCTAGTCGCCACTTTGAAAAATCGCTCGCTAATGCGACTGTTTCACTCGCAATTTACAGCCCTGTTGACCATGGGCGGGGGAGATAGTTTTTTTTTCTGTTTTTTGATGTCCATGATGTTAATATTGAACCGGAATAGATTTACTTAACGGTTATTTTTCAAAATAAATTGCTAAAAAGTGAGCAAGGAATTTTGTTTGCCACAATCGGAATAGAATGAAGTCTTGCTGAACATTAAAGAAACAGAATTTTGTGAGAGTTCCTGAAAATGAATTCCAAGAATATATTGTTAATAGCGAAATGGATCTCATTAAAAATTCCCTTCACGTACTTTTCGCCAATTATTTCGCAAATTGAAATACAACTATTGACGCTACCGGTATTATTCAATCATTATTTAAAACAAACAAACAAACAGACAAAAACAAATATTTTAAAAAGCGAATTATACTATGCAAATATCATTTTAACCCTTTATTTTTTTTAATTAATAACGATTTATCAAGGTTTAAAACCACTGAAAGATGAAGCTTAACACGGTGAAATTAATATTATCTCAGAAGAAAAATTATGGCAGAATTTTTTATGGCAATCATCCCAGACAAGACCTGAAGACATTTTTTTTTACACGGTGGTCACCACTTATCAAGGCCCGGAAGCCACTCAGAGATAAGGGTTTTGTCATATATTAGCAACTCCTAAGTTATACAAAGTAATCTTCCTTTTCTGTTAACACAATATTGTACTACGATGCTATGAAAGTAACTTCCCTTTGATGTAGCCTCGGAGTTGTATAAGAATGAGATATCAAAACAGCGGACTGATGAAGACCATTAGATTAACGACTCAAACGAGCTTGAACAAAGGAAGCATAGAATAGATAAAATAATTCTGAAGAACGCAAATCATAATAGTATTTGTAGAAAAGACTGATTATTAGCGAGGCTCTACGTTGCTTAACTTCAATGATATGACGAGAAGTAGTGTGTCAAGATTATGCTATATATATATATATATATATATATATATATATAGTGTTGCAAGTTTTTTAACCTTTAAAACTATACAAAAAGCTTATTTAACTTTTTATCATTCGTTGCAAAACTATTTAGTTAGTAAGTCATTTAATCACCTGAAATCAATGCATCAACTATAGTCCTTATGCTAATTTAAGGGCTCATCATTTTTTTTTGTCATAAAACACTCTTTCGGGGATTTAAAAACAAAACATGTTAAATCATGGCTCCCCAGCAGTGTTGATCAACACCACCTCCTTTAATCACAAGAACAAAAAATGTTCCAGATATTGGATCTAGTTACTTGCATATGATTAACTTGGCCACGCACACACACACACACACACACACACACACACACACACACACACACACACACACACACACACACACACACACACACAAACACTCACACACAAACACACACACGCAAACACACACACACGCACACACACACAGACACACACACAAGCACATACATACCCACACAAACACGCACACATACACACAAACACACACGTGCACACACACAAACACACACGTGCACACACACGCGCACACACACGCACAAACACACACGCAA
Source organism: Euprymna scolopes (assembly GCF_053919585.1). NCBI lineage: Eukaryota > Metazoa > Mollusca > Cephalopoda > Sepiida > Sepiolidae > Euprymna > Euprymna scolopes. Next base: position 92,201,418 of record NC_136517.1, on the reverse strand, counting down.
ACACACACACGCAAACACACACACAAACATGCACACATATGGACCGCAGTTTTGTGAACAGTCGAGAAGAGTCGTTCAAAAAATCCAAAAAATACAAAAAAAAATCAGCTTTTGTGACGCATATACAAAACCCTCCAAACATTTCTGGAGAAATCTCATTTCGTTCGTACTCGTCACGAAATGATGTTGTATTCCAAAAATCACGTAAATTGATAAACAAGTTTTTTTTGGAGCTGACACCTTAAATAATCAAGTTATACTCAATCTACACAGTCATCGATTAATACACTATCACCTTACATTCATTAACCCTTATCCTCGAGTGGCCTTCGGGTCTTGATAAGTGGTGACTCCTTTACAAGAAAAAAAACATCTGCTGAAAATAGTTGCCCAGATAGTCTAAATATTATCAAACAAGTATTGGTATGCTTAGATTGACTGTAATTTGTGTTCCACTTTGAAAAAAAAAAAAAAAACCGACAAGATAACTTTATAGGTTATATAATAGTGTACAGTTTTTCTAAGCATCTCTCGGATGAGTGTCAGCAATTGTGAACCCCGACAATATTTTATGGAAACGTTGACAAAAGTTTAATCAAGCCGTGCAAGTGGGATATAACACTCAATGGCGGGTTTTGTTGTTTTAGTTTAGAAGATAGATGTGTCCGCCATGTTTTTCATTAAAGCGATCTTTTCTCTACCGGAAGTGAATTCGCTCAGTGCAATGATCACTTTTAATATAATTTCGGGGGCCAACGACAATTAACGTCAGAAGCGGGGAGAGGATTTGGAACCGAAATATCTACTGGAGTCTTGTGTTGTCAGCCGTCGGACATATCCGTTATTTTGCGACGGAAGATACGGAATGATTGATGCTTGTGCTAGTAACAGTCGACCTGTGTCACTTTTAAAGACGAGATCAATACGAGAAATAAGGGAGTGGTTCAAGTGGAGTGTGATAAGGGGTAGGGCACAGGAGGATTGTACACCAAACACATAAATAATCTCCCATCTTGAGGCTCCATTATTAGTTTTTATATTAATATTTTTATTAATAGAAAACATGCAATTATATACAACTCCTAAACTGAAGTCTATCTCGCTGCCCCCCCTCTCTCTCTTTCAAGAGAAAAATCCAGGTTGTGCTCGATGGTCGCACTTCTGAACATGAATATGATATAAATGCGGGAGTGCCTAAGGGGTCTATTCTTAGACCTCTATTATTCCTAATATTCATAAATGATCTCTCTGACAAATTTTTTGTGAGATCGGTATATATGCTGATGATACCACGATAGATTCGAACCCGGCGACAGAAGTGTGAAGAATAAACCATCATGTGTTTTGTAAAGCTCGTCTTGTGTCTTATGAGTCTTACAGAAAGGTAAAGTCCAGACACGACAGAAATGGCAGAAACACTAGAGGATGACCTCCAATCTGTAGTGGATTGGGGACAAAAATGGATGGTCACATTCAATGCTGCCAAGACTAAACTTGTTTCCTTCAATAGCTACAAGAAACCTTTTCTACAACCAATAGCAATGACCAAAGAATCTTTATCTGAAATTACATCTTTTAAATTCCTCGGCCTAACGTTCACAGGAAACATGAGTTGGAAAAATTACATGGAGAGCATTGCCAGGACTGCTACGAAAAAGGATCTAGAAGGCCACCATTCGCCAATGTATGGAGTATTGTTGTCATATTTGGGCTGGTGCATCTGCTACTAGTCTCTCACTCCTAGACAAGGTTCAAAAGAGAGTTGCCAACCTAATAGGTCCTGAACTGTCATCTAGGCTTCAGCCTATGTCCCATCGACGAAATGTAGCATCCCTCTACCTGTTCTACAAGTACTTTAACGGTGAATGCTCTGACGAACTGCAAGCACTTGTACCCCCTCGAGGTAAATACCCCCGACAAACCCGACAAGCAGCTAAATCCCACCCCTTCACAGTTGAGATCCCCAGATGTAAGATAGCCTTCTACCCCAGTAGTTTCTTCCCCAGAACCGCTAGACTTTGGAATTCCCTTCTGGGTTCCTGGTCCCCCAACTGTACTGACATGCAGAAGTTCAAGTGTAACATGAACCGACATCTTGCTGCCCAACTCCCCACATAGTACCTCTGTATATTATGTCCCTGATAGTAGACCCCTACATCAAATTGGCGATGTGCCTTGTTTGGGATGAAAATGTAATTTAAAGAAAAAACATAAATTAATATATGAAGATGTAATTTTATGCGTACATTTTTCAGTGCTCGATACATAATTAGAGTTAGGTAGTAAGTTATGAAAATATGTATGGCAATTAAGCTACACAGAATATTTCGCGTTTATGCATAAGCCTGACAAATTATCACGAAAATAAAACGCGGAATAATCTGTTTAGCTTAATCGCCATACATATTTTCATAACTTATATATATCGCGATTAACACCAGTCGATAGATTCGAACCCGTCGACCGAGGCTATCTCTGGCTTCATTAGCAAGGACCTAATTCATTCGGCTACAGTTAACTGCTAACCGTTTTATGTATATAGATAAAGTATGTGTGTGTGTTTGCATGTCGACAAATAAGAAATAGAGAAAAGATATAAATATATTCTTCGTATTAATTTCTTTACACATAGACACATACATACGTAATTTCGAGTGGATGGGGATTTTTAGATGTGGTCAAGGCAGTTTATCTAAGAAAATAGAAACTGAAAAAAAGTAAAAATTTAAATAAATAAAAAAAAAACAGCTTTGTGATGATGGTGTCCGTAACCGGATGCTACTGTAATTTGGTCGAGGGGGCACAAGTGCTTGCAGTTCGTCAGAGCATTCACCATTAAAGTACTTGTAGAGCAGGTAGAGGAATGCAACATTTCATCGATGGGACAGAGGCTGAAGCCTTGATATCAGTTCAGGACCTATCAGGTTGGCGACTTTCTTCTGAACCCTGTCCAAGAGTGAGAGACAAGTAGCAGATGCACCAGCCCAAATGTGACAACAATACTCCATACATGGAAGAATGGTAGCCTTATAGAGGAACAATATACTTTCAGGCGTAAGTAGCTTTCTAGGAAGGTAGAAAGTGCCCACCTTCTTCGCAGCAGCTTTGGCAATGCTCTCAATGTATCTATTCCAGTTCATATTCCCTGTGAACGTTAGGCCGATGAGACGAACAAATTTATTAAAATTACAAAATTGAATAAGTTTTCACAAACATAGTTATAAGGGAAATCGCTTGCTACCAGGAGTGGGATATCCTGTCGTGCCCATGTTTGATATCGTATAATGCACGGCTCGTCAGTGCAGAATGGACGAATTTAAACTCCTCAAGGTAAAGCGTTTAAGAGTATTTTCTTTTGATGTGCACGTCATATCAAATACAAAAACAACAGAAAATATAACTGTCACCCTCTTCCTTTGAAATTCGAACCCTAACCCTCCTTTTAATTAGAGAGTCGATACCTCGGTCGCTTCGTGTGTCAGGTTTAAGTTTTAAATAGCATTATTATCGTCACTGGCCGCGTAGAGTGAAAGGACGTATAAATACAGCATAGCACCCCTAGAATTGATTTCGTGCGTCGGTTGTCTGCTTCGTTATAGTCCTTTTTTAACAGGGGAATCACCACTTATCAAAGCCCGGAGGCCACTCGAGGATAAGGATTAATGGATATACATGAGTCAATGTGATTATATATCATAATTTTCATTATTTTGACTCTCGAGTGTGTACTCGTTGATATCTTATATGCTTTTATATAGAGTGATGTGGTTCTTGGTTGATTAACTGTGTCTAACATATACTCGAGTCAAAGCATTGAAAAGAATATGCTGTTGTCATAGCCCTACTTATAAAACGATTTTTTTTTTCTCGTGTTTTTTTTTTTCTTTTTTTTTTTAACCTTAATGGATTTCTGAAAATTTTATTGGTAGCTAACGGGGTTCTTGCGACAATACAAATACTGTCTTAAGAAATCAGGAGAAAGGGGTCGGGAATTTTGCGAGACAATCTATGCCATCCCCCCCCCCGCTAACCTCTTTTTTTATATTCCTTTCCACCAATCTCAATCTAATTCAACACTCCCTTCCCCGAACCCCGATCCTTCCATAATTTATTATTGTTTTGCTCTTTTTCCAGTTGCATGTGACAGCAGTTGCCTCTGTTGACACATGGTCCGTTGGACATTGATGACACCAGTGACCTTTCTCTCCCCTGCCCGCACCGTTTGTATTTGGTGAGCTCCCCATCAGAGATGTGGTGCCCTCGTTATTCTAAGAGTTATGACTTCCCCCATATCCTGCTGTTGGCGTTTTCAAATATAATTTTCTTTCATTCAACTTTCTTCACTATCTTTGAGGGGGGGGGGCTTGCTGGGTCGGAAAATACGCTTAAAAATATTTAAATTCATAGAGAGTTCGGATTTACATCAGCTAGAAGCGAAACCAAAATGTTTAGCGCTTCAACCTCGTCCCCTCATTTAGCGTTCTAGCCGCGTTCGTTATCGTTTGGGATAAGCCCACAGATTGATAAGGAAGTTACGAAATTACAAAATTAAACCATTTTATGCAGGATGTATTTACGCATGCGCAAAAGCAATAGAAGTATGTCGGCAAGTTGAAATAAACGTTTTACATCTCAAGTTGCCGACATATTTCTGTACGCGTTATCCATTCAAACAAAGATTTTACTCGTTATAAACCGTCTTTAGTGTATGATTACTGTTTCCTGTTCATTTCAGTCACATGTCACCAATAGTTTAAGTGTTTATCAGTTAAATATTTACGCACAAACAGATACACATAAGTCTGTTTTATTGCCCCCCCCCCCGGACAAAAGGAAGGTTGGCCTGTAAATTCACACTTGTCCGTTCGTCCGTTTGTCTGTCCGCACTTTTCTCAATAACTACGTCTTGGAATTTTTTAAAAAATTGCATAAAGATATGAATAAAAAAAGTAACAGACCGGATTTTCCGGGGGGGGGGGTTGTGGGGACCCCAGGGGTGCTTTTTAGGTTAAAATGGCTAAAATTGACACTTGTGCTTATTAAAGAAAAATAAAATGATGCCTTTGATTTTTATGAAACTTTCTGAAAAGTTTTAACTAACTGATTTCTATATAATTTTGTTTGTCTATACTTCACAATAACTCTTGGGTGTGCCCCAGGGGCTCTTTTAGGTCTAATAAAAACACTCCATTTTTGGGGACTATTTTACCATATTTGTCCAAATTTTTTTTGTGTATGTCTATTTAGCAGTTTTTCGTGGCGCTGAACTCAAATTTAAATATGTTAAGGCCCTAGGGGCTTTTGGGGCTAAATGGGGGGGGGCAATGATGGACTTATTCATTTCTTTTTTTTTTTTTTGCATGGTGTAAAACTCAGATTTCCATGTTAAGGCCTAAAACTGCACAGTTTGTTCATTTTCACCGGGATTTGATGTCCCCTGGGAAATTTTGGGGCTAAATGGATGGGGGCAATGCTGAACTTAGTCATTTTTTTATGCCTCGTACACTGTGCAATCACGTGGGACCATGAATGCTTCACTTGTTTATATAGATTTTACCAACGTTTCTTTCTGTACTCTTTCTCTTATTTTTCTCCTGAAGTGCGACCAGATCAGAATGAATGACGACACTGGTTTTTTAAGCTAAAATGCACCAAACATTGATGTTATAGTCCTTTCTCTTTTCACTTTGCGAAACTCAATCATGTTTTGCAAAGTAGAAAAAAAAACAATTTTCAATGGTAATTTCTTCTTTTTTTTTGCTATCGTTCAGTTTTTCTCATTCGTTCAATTTTTTTTTTTCGTTCATTTTTGTTAATTCTTTCTTTTCATTTGTTTTTCGTTTTTTATTTCTTTCCTTCTCTATTTCTTCATTTCTGTATTTCGTTTTTTTCGTTCTGTTCGTTCGTTCTTTCTTTCATTCGTTCTCTCGTTCGTTTTTTCTTTCTTTTGTTGTTTCGTCTTTCGTTCGTTCTTTCTTTCTTTCTTTCGTTCGTTCTTTCTTTCGTTCGTTCTTTCTTTCTTTCGTTCGTTCGTTCTTTCTTTCGTTCGTTCGTTCGTTCTTTCGTTCGTTCGTTCTTTCGTTCGTTCGTTCTTTCTTTCGTTCGTTCTTTCTTTCGTTCGTTCTTTCTTTCGTTCTCTCCTTTCTTTTTTATTTCTTCACTTTCTTTCGTTTTCCCTACTTTTTTTTCTCATTCGTTATTTCGTTGTTCCTTGTGTTCTTTCTTTCCTTTCGTTCTTTCCTTTCTTTCACTCTTTTTTCCTTCGTTCTCTTTTTTCTTAATCGTTCTTTCTTTCCTTTTTTTTACTTCCATTTTCTCTATTTATATTTTCTTTGGTTCCTAATTTCTTTCTTTCTCGTTTTTTCTTTCTTTCATTATTCTTGCTTTCTTTCGTTCTCCTTTTTCGTTCCTCTTCCTTTCTATATATGTTTCTCTTTCCTTTTTTCTATTTTTGCTATTTCATAGTTTTGCTTCTTCATATTTTTCTTTTTCATTTTTCATCTACTCCTTCTGACCCCTTTCAAAATTTATTCCCCTTTAATCTTTATTATCTTCCTCGCTCGCAACCTACTGCCCCATCACCTCAACATCTTAACCAACCTGTCCCCTAAGAATTAGCCGACTTATAAACCTTTTATTCATTCATGCTAAACCCAAGAAAACCGAAGAACATCTTCCGTTTTGTTGTACATCCTTTCTTTCTCTTGTAACTGATTAGCGTCTCTATTTTATCATCTCTGCCGTCACCAATTTGGTCCCACCCCACACTTTATGCAAACCAGCCCCTATTTTATTTCAGAGCCCCATCCCCGATTCCCTGCGGCTCGTATTGTTATTTGTTGACTTGTAAAGTATCACAAATGAGTGATTGGTCATCCTTGTAGGTAAACATTTCGATCAAACACTATTTATCCAAACTCCGATGTCCGCCACCAAACCGAATGTTAATCTGCTTTTTTTTTTTTTTTTTTTTTTTTTTTTTGGACATTGTCTCTTCTGATTTTTCTTTTTCCTTCACGACTCAGATTATAGATGGGCGCATATTTTGGCAATAAAACAGCGTTTCTTGTCAAGTGAAAAATCAAAGAAGCAACGTCCTAAAAAGAACAAACAAAAAAAAACATTGATCATTTTTTAAGCTTGAATTCTACCAAAAGCCACACCCTGTCATAAATATGTACCTCTCGTCCAATCCCGGGTCATAGAACGGTCACTATGTATTTGCTTCCCTCCGCAAAAGATTAAAATTAGATACATAACCAAATAATGTGACACAAGGTTGGGAAAGCAGGGTTTTAAGACAATCGCTCTAGAAAAAAAAAGCATTCTAACGTGCAATAAATGCCTGCGCAGATCCAACGGCATTCCTTGGTAAAAGCGCCTGAGGCTGTTGTTAATAAACTAACCCTTTCTCAATGTTCTATTCTCTTTTTTACGTTATAGTAATCTCTCAACAAGGCCCGGAGGCCACTCAAGGATAATTGTTAATGGGTAGCGTGATAGTGTGGAATGGATAAGTCCGCCTCAAGAATCTATTCGTGTTGGATTTTAACACAACCGTGTTATAGTCAGCTAGAAAGCAGTACCGTCGTATTGTGTTGCAGTTCTAATACATTTTTTAATTCTAATCTTGTTCTTACACATACACGCGCGCATCTACAGGGAGACGATGAAATTCCCGCCCAGAAAAGACAACATGATTCCATTTCCATTTGATTAAACCGTTTTTTGGAGAGAGGGGGTTGCAGACGATCTACTAGTTAGCCAGTTGTGTACAGATCCCAAGAGCGATAGGAGCCTTCTATTATGTCTGAAAGCGACATAATGTTCAGCAAAGGAGATTGGAGATGCGCCGCTGATCAACTCATGCTCTCTACTGATCCAAGTTATGACAACAGGACCATTGCCAGCATCCTCAAAATACATCGCTAGATAAACACGATTAATAGGGACGTGACTAGGGTGATAAAAATAAAGTTTCCGGCCATAGTTATGGTTTTTGGTGTGGTTTCGAGTGAGGGCCCTATCATGCCACCTCACATCTTCGAAGTCTGCTTGAAAGTCAACACCAAAGTGTACTTGGCTGTGCTGAAGAATCTGGTGATCCTTTGGTGCAATCAGGTGGCTGTTGGCAGACCCTAGATGTGGCAGAAGGATTCGGCGCAGGCCCACAAGTCCAAAGAGACGTAGGCTGGCTTCAGGAGTGCTACGACTTTTATCCTTCTTCATTGGCTCCCTCCTCCGGACCTGAACTCGCTGGACTCTTTTACACTGAAAACATCACCAACATGATCTCCCACAACACAAAAGCAAGCCTGATCGCCGCTATCCGCAGAGTATTGGCTGAGCTCCTGCTGGTTCTTTGCGGAAAAGGTATGCCCCCAGTTCCGGATCTGTATCGAGTCGGTGATTGAAGCTGAAGGCGGTTACATTGACTAGATGTCACCTCTACTACATAAAGTTACCTGACTTGATCTTTCAAAGCACATCAAAGACCGTAAACGACCAAGTTCTCTCTGATTCTTTCTCCTCTAATCTTGAGCATGTGGTACAATGGGGAAAGAGGTGGCTGGTTACTTTTAAAACCAAGCTTCTATCTCTACACCATCTACGCTCTGATGCCAATCTGGCATCGATTGAAATGAATGGCTCTCGTCTTGGGGAGGTTTCATGTTTTGACAAGTTTCTGGACTTGACCTTTATTCCTGACCTGAAATGGAAAACGTATATCAAATCCATTGCCAAGGTCGCTGGAAAAATGCTGAGATCCTTTTACCGCTCCAGTACATACGGCATAATCACGTTGACACACCAGTTCCCATCAGATCACCGAAGTTAAGCAACGTTGAGCCTGGTCATTACTAAAATGGGTGACCAATTTCGGAAGTGCAGGTGCTGTATGTAGGAGGGCGTCGACACCTCCCTGCAAAAAGTTGCAAAAACCTAACGTCGTCATCTCTCCTAACGCGGATATACATGCGACTGGGGATCGCTTGTGAATTTCATACTCCCATGAAACTTCCTCCTTCAGAGGAAACCGGTTAAACTCTGAATAGGGTTGGTATTGACTGTACACACACCGCTCCAGTAGATATCTCACTCCTGATGCAATTCTCTACCTATATAAAAGCCAGGTACGGCCAACGATGGAGTACTGTTGTCACATCTGGTCAGGTGCAGCTAGAAACAACTTATCCTGCCTAAAGAGTTCAAAATAGACTTCGTAGCTTAATGGGGGGATGCCATTTTCTCTTTCCTACAACCTCTTTCCCCACAGAAGAGACGTTGCGAGCCTGTCTCATGCTTTATCGTTATTTTCATGGCAAGTGCTCAGCTGAGCTTCAGTCACTGGTCCCCCCCTCGCCGAAGTTTCACAAAAAACACCCGTCTAGCCAAAACCACTATCAATAATTGTCCACACTCTTTATCTGTCCTTAAGCTAAATGTAAATTGCATGAACAAAGCTTCTTTCTTAGAACTGCACGCCTGTGGTACTCTCTTCCGATGGCCTGCTTTCCAGCTGAATACAATCTGATTGTCTTCAAGTCCCAAGTAAACAAATTCTTGATGAACCGTTACTCTAAATAATCCAATTTACAAAATTCGCACTGTTTATATTTACTATGCTATAATCACATTGACTAATGTATACCCATTAACCCTTATCCTCGAGTGGCATCCGAGCCTTAACAAGTAGTGATTCCTGTGTCTTTAGGGCGAAAGCTTTATCGTTTCACCCTGTAGCTATCTGCGAGATTCGTATCGAGTGGATATATCTATGTTTAGAAGATAGATTCTTGTATGGATGTTACTTAACGCTAATGCTTCCGGTTTTATAATTTTCTTTTTTTATTAAATGGATTCTTCGCGTTCCTTAATTCTTTGCATCAATTTCACGAAAGGAAATTCCGTGTTATCATTTATTTTGCCCAAATCCTTCCTCCTTGTTTGGGTTTATACCGAGTGTTGGCAAATGCACATCATAGTTAACAACGAAAAAGACATGAACACTATATAACAAATAACTGTTACCAAAGGCAAGAAAATTTACTTTTCCTTCTTACATGTATAACATTATTATTATTTATTTTATTTTGTTTTTGCAAATAAAAAAAAAAAAAGAAATGATTTCACGAAATTGATGTTTATTTCTTGTTTGCACAGAACAGTGATTTTTTTTTGAAACTCTTTAATTAAAATTACGGCCATTTACCCCTATAACCCCAACACCGCCTCGAGGTTAGAATTGGTTTAATAATTTCCATCAAGTCAACTTTACCATGTATATGTACATGTTAATATATATGTACAGGTGTGTGTATATATATGTGTATATGTACATGTTTATGTGTGTGTATATATATGTGTGTGTGTATGTATATGTACATGTTTATGTGTATATAAAGAGAGATAGATAGAGAAATTTATATTACATATGCATATATATAAACATAATAAATATATATAAATAATATATATATAAACATAATATATATATATATAAACATAATATATATATATAAATAATATATATATTTATATATATATATAAACATAATATATATATATATATATATATATATATAGATAATATATATATATATATATATATATATATAGATAATATATATATATAGATAGATAATATATATATATATATATAGATAATATATATATATATATAGATAATATATATATATATAGATAATATATATATATATATATAGATAATATATATATATATAGATAATATATATATATAAACATAATATATTATATATATATACACAAATAATATATATATATATATATATATATATATATATATATATATATATATACAATTAAAAGAATCGTTGTTGACCTCGGGGAATAGACACGATTTTTTCTGATACCGATACCGGTTTTGATGCCCTCAAAAGTTCTGATTTTTCATTCCCGATTCCGATTAATCGTCCCAACAGTAGTTGATATACCACAAAAAAAAAAAACAAAACAAAAACAATGAATAAATACATATTTAAAGATATGAAGATCTTGACACAATAAATGGAGGTTATTTTCTCCAAAATTAACGAATTCGGCACAAAATCATGCGAAAAGGGTCGATATGCCGTAAAACAATTCAACCAATCTAAATATCGAAATGTCTTCAACTGAAATAAAGGAAAATGACTACTTTCCTTTCTCCTGAAACATTTTCCCATTATAGGAAGGAGGGGGGGGGGCATAGGATAAAAATGTGACAGTAATCTATGAGGAGGAGATTAAAGGTTGTCAACATAATTGGCACTGAAACCCAGAGAAATGCAAGCACGTATAAAACAAAGGAAATAAAATAAATTTTGTCGGGTGATAATGGAACGTCGAATAATTTCTTATCCCAAACTCCGCCCCGATAAGGGCATCACTAAATGATGGAGAAGGTGAAGCGATGCACTTTTCTCTTCCCTGCAGCCTCTTTCCTACGGAAGAGACGTTGTGAACCTGTCTCTGTTCTATCGTTATTTTCATCGCACGTGCGCCCTCCCCCCCCGAGCTCCAACCTATAATACTCCCTTGCCAAACGTTCACAAAAATGCACTCAACTAGCTACAACCACTAGCAACAGCTTCCACCGCTCTCTATCTGCGCTGCTGCTACCAAATCAGGCTGTCTGAAGATACTGGTTTCCTGAGAGGAAATGCACATAACATTGATGCTTTTTCTTTTTCTACTTCCTTTTGTAAAGCTTAATTGTATTCTGTAAAACCAAAACTAAAAACAACAACCCACCTTTGCCCTCTCTTCCTTCTTCCCATTTCCCCTTTCTCTTTCTCTCTCTCTCTCTCTCTCTCTCTCTCTCTCTCTCTCTCTCTCCCAATTTCTGACTAGTCTCCAAACCTAAAGTGTATCAAACATTAATACTGAAACCCTTTTCCCTCTCCCATTGCAAAACCCATTCATGTTCTGAAGAGCAGGGCAAAAAAAAACAAACAAACAAAACAAAAACAATAAAACCCACTATAAAACAACCAAACCAAACCAAACACTACAAACTAGCGATTAAAAATACAAAAAGCTTACAAAATAAAAACCTTCTACAAAATAACTGGATTCAACATGAATACTATTTCCAAAATAACTGGATTCAGCATTAAATAATCCTAAAATGGTTGATATGCCGTAAAACAACGAAACCAAACTCTACAAATAATTATTAAATCTATTATGAACAGTGAATCTATTGTGCCCTTAAAATTCAAAATGGTGTAAGGGAAACATATTAAAGGTATTTGCAGCTTCTCTTCGAATTTTCAGATTTTAATCATGTCAAATCACACTTTATTTCCTTTTAACAGATTGATTGTTGCTATTTCTTCTGATGAGTTAAGGGCGTAATAGATTTACTGATTGATATAATAATTAAGTGATTGATTTTGCGCTACGAAACAGATACTGTCAAGAATTGTAAACGTCAACTGAATTAATGGAATAAACAATACGATGGTCAACATCATTAATTTTGGAATATAGTTTTTGTCATTTATTCACTATATTGCTCTGTAGTTGCATTGAGCTTCTTAAATAAGAATTAATATATATTATAAGAATATATATTTGTACAAATATATATATATATATATATATATATATATATATATATAAAATAATGCGGAGATTATGTTAAAAGTATGAAAAAGAGTTTAAGTGATTTTGTCATTTAAAAATGATATAGTTTAACTATTAAGCTATAATCGATATATTTTACAACGAAATAATAATCTACTTAAAAAAGGAATTTTTATCGATAAATAGTCGTAATAAAATATCACAGGAAATGCGCAAAACATTATGGAATATCTTTGATAGAAAGATAATTATTTCATAAAGCCTATTCTGATCGTAGGCTGCGACATTATAAATTTTTTACAAAGAGCATATATATATATATATATATATATATATATATATTATATAATGTGTATGTATGTAAATAAGTATGTACATGTGTTTATGTAATATGTGCGGCATAATCGCATTGACACACCTGTTCTCGTCACATCACAGAAGTTAAGCAACGCTGAGCCTGGCTACTAACAGATAGGTGACCATTTAGGAATTCTAGGCGCTCTATCTGCTCTCCGCTTATCTCAGCATTGCTTCCAGTTGTCTTGCACCTCCACTTGTCACTGATATTTAACAATACTGACTTAGGAGAGGTGCAGTTGGAGATTAAGCAACTCCTGACACTAAAATTTCACGTGCACTTTTACAGTGGGTATTTATAGATTGCCAAGAAGGAAGGAAGCTACCATATATATATATATATATATATATATATATATATATATATATATATATATATATATATATATATATATATATATATATATATATGTAGTATGTATATATGCTATATAGGTATGTATATATACATGTTTTTGTGTATGTAAATGTGTGCATATATCTTTGTATATATGTGTGTATATGTATGTGTGTATGTATATATGTGTGTATATGTCCATGTGTATATATGTATATATATATATATATGTGGGTGTGTATATGTATATGTGTGTATGTACATGTGTGTATATATATGTGTGTGTATATACATGTATATATATGTGTGTGTGTATGTACATGTGTGTATATATATATATATATATATATATATATATATATATATACACACACACACGGCATAATCAGGTTGAAACACCGGTTCTTGCCAGATCACCGAAGTTAAGCAACGTTGAGCCTGGCTAGTACCAGATGGGTGACCATTTGGGAATTCTAGGCGCTGTATGTGCTCTCTGCTCATCTCAGCATTTGTTTTCAGTCGTCCTGTACATAAACTTGCCACTGGTATACAACAATGTTGATTCAGGAGAGGCGCTGTTGTGATTTCGCAACTGTTGCCACACAAATTTCACGCACAGGCATCCTTAAAATGGGTATCCATAGTCTGTCAAGACTGAAGGAAGCAACGTATTTACATATGTATGTGTCTGTACATCTGTGTGTATGTACATGTGTATATACGTGTATGTATGTTCATGTGTATATATGTGTATGCATATGAAATGTGTATATATGAAATGTGTATGTGTGTATATGAAATATGTGTATATATGTGTGTGTGTGTATTAAATGTGTGTATATATATGTGTGTGTATATGAAATGTGAATATATGTGTGGGTGTGTGTATATGACTATGTACATATGTATATGTTTAAATATATAAATAAATGTGTGTTTGGACATGTTCATATATATATATATATATATATATATATATATATATATATATATATATATATATACACATATGCGAGCGCGAACAATTGCCTATGCAGCAAATAATTGCAAGAAGAAACATTTTCCCATTAAATGCAGATAATTCGAATCTGATAAACACTAAACGCGATCGTTTTAAAAAACTGACGATTGTCTTTTACCGACAAAGTGGGAAGAAAAGAAACAGTTATATTTTAAATCCCCTGACAATTTACCGATTTTAAAAATGTCTTTTATTCTTGTTATCAAGCTGTCTTTGTCTGCGAGATGTCTGTCTTCTCTTCAATTAGCACGAAATGCTTCGATGAAATTGCATTTCGAATGGAATCGACTTTATTTTTTTTTTGTTATCTCGCTTCCTTGCCAAATGTTTGCATCCCGCTAGACGAACGAGAGGAAATTGAGTGGAGTGACGTCGACGTGTGTCGTTGTCATAGTGCGGGCATTGCGACGACGCGGAACGACGTCAGCGATGTCTGTGTTTGTGTGCGCGTGTCACGCTAGCTCGAAAACGACAACGTCCATTGTCATGACAGCCTTTTCTGAGAACGATTTACAAATTGTACGTAGGCATCGAATTCGGCGGAATATGAGGTCAACAGAAATGAAGCCATCTTCCGCTCTCCTACGATAAAGAGCGTTGTTTGTATATATATATATATATATATATATATATATATATATATATATATATATATATATATATATATATATATAACTTCATGACGAAGTAGGTTCATTTCACAGTCGGATTTCGGCGCGGTTTGCTTGATGTGTGTTTGTTAATAGAAATTCTTGTGTGCGGGGCGTTTGCTCAGTTGGTAGAGTGCTTGCCTCGCATGCAAGAGGCTCGGGTTTCGAATCCTGAGTTCGGATGTGTCTAACTGATGAGCCCAAATGAGGGCGAAACTCGAGTCTTGCACTTCCGGTTCGTTGACTGTCATAGCTCTTGTGAGCTGCGACGTTGTTTGGCTGTGGAATTTATTATATATATATAATAAAATGAAGAATAAAACATGTATAAATACATTTGAAGCCAAAACTGCAACGCGAAATTTTTTTATAAAATAAACAGGTGTTTATTTTTCAAGAAATATATTTCGGAGTAAGACTCCTTTATGAATCTTTATTTTCCTCTTCTTCTTATGCGCGACTACGCGTCACCTATCCGGTTTCATAAAACCCCGCAGTTAACATCAAGTGGACTCTTCATCGAACTATCTTCCACTACATCATGTGGAGGAAGAAGAGAAAAAAAAGGATTGATAAAGGAGTCTTACTCCGAAATATATTTCTTTAAAAATAAATACCTGTTTATTTTATAAAAAATTTCGCGTTGCAGTTTTAGCTTAAAATGTATTTATACATGTTTTATTCTTCAAATTTCACTCAACCCTTCTAACGGATACACACACGCACACACACACACACATATATATATATATATATATATATATATATATATATATATATGGTAAGGTGATTGATAATTTATAATTAAAATTAAAAATTAAAAATCTGTTTCATAAGAAGGAACACAACAAAGCTAATAAATTGTACGATCGTTTCGGAAACGATATTTTATTGCGATAGACCTAAAGTCATGGACAATAATTTTGACATATGTTTTTTTGAAACAAAATCTCCTTATTAGCAAAAATATTGGGTGTTTTTTTTTTAAATAAAAGACACCATAAATAAACCTAGCATTTTTTTTTAAGTAAGGAAGATTTATCTGGAAAATATTAAAATATAAAGGAAAATAGTTACTTATTAATGTTGATAAGCAAAATAATATGGGTTGAGAATAAAAAATAGAATAAAATTATAAATCTGAATTTGGTTTAAATATAAGGTTGTAATAATATGTTTTTAAGAACATTTAACATATATATATATACCTTCCAATGGTTCGCCTTTTGAAAATCGTAATTATCGTCAAAGCATTCATTTGGATATTGAATGTAGCTTATTGTTGTGGTGGCAACCACTTATTTGCATATGCGAATAACATAACACTATAAATGGCAAGCCTAGGTTGGCCTTGGGTGTCTTACTCAAATGCCACCAGAAGTGACGCCGAAGAGCGTACATGTCCTCCCACCAAGACTCTCTGACTCGACACCGTCATTTGTACATATTGTAAATATACCTTTTCTTTAATACACTTATTATTGCGTTATCTTGTTGTTTGCGTCTTCATTGTATTTCCTTACTAATTATTGTTCAACCTTGCAACCACAACACTTATGAATGCTGGAAATGTTGAATTTTCAAAGTCAACGCCAATGGATATTTGCCTATCGAGCTTATTATATATCTGAATTACAACGAGCACTGTTGTTTTCTTGTATTTTAATTACATTTTTTAATATCACATCAAAAAGTAATTTTACTATCACATTAAAATACAATCTGCTCTTTAGACTACTGTTCTACCCCCTTTAAATATATATATATATATATATATATATATATATATATATATTGTATTCATCCACATACAGTACTGTTTCTTTGTATCACAACTCATCAGTGCGGTTAGACATACATCTTTGTTGTGTATTTAGGCAGCATGTTTTCATTCAAACAAGTATTGCCTGAAGACGACTGTTGAAACTCAGTCGAAAGTACTTGCCAAAAAAAAAACCCAAAAGAAATCCAGATGGACCAAGACGACTATGGAACTTTCTTGCACAAATTCAACCGAGAAATAAGAATGACAATTTGAAGAATTACAAGAAAAGCTCATTAAGCAAGAACACTCCGGTCTATTTTTCTGAATATATATATATACGAATGAGATAAGTTAAATCAAAAATAAGTTATTCTTGTGGTTCAGTCTTACAACACATTGTTGGGCGGAATATTTTTGCATAAGACAAGCCAAGCCAAACAAAAAAGCTCAATATACAAAATAAAACCAAGTAAAACTTGTAGGCTTTATATTTAAATTATTTTTGCAGTAAAATATAGATTTTTTAAAACAAAAATAATATTATTTGAACACGGAATACACGATATTTATAGCTATTTCCTTACTCCATGAATTTTCGATGTAAGGCTAAACTCTTCAGAGGAAATTTCCTTTTTTTTTCTTTAGCAAAATATTCATTAAGGATAAACACAATGTTGTTTATTAACAATTGAAAATCCATGGCTTGAGGAATGAGCTTTGAATAACGTGTATTCAAATGTTCAAATTAGAAATTTTTGTTTGAAAAACTCTATATTTTACTGCAAAAAAATTAAATATAAAACTTAAGTCTTGACGTCCTTTTCCCTCTTTCGTTTTCTATGTCTGCAGTCTAAAAATGTCATTTACCCCCGACCCCTCTGTTTTAAATTTAACGTTTTATTTTTTTTTATTAAAATAAATATATTTCTTCAATTCTTCTATTTGAGAACCAGACGCTTTCAGTGGTATACAAACTCAAACTATATTATGTCGCCTGACGAGAACCTTTGGTCCTCACCGACCAATTGTCTGAAAGATTAGCGTGTTCAGTGTAGCGACTATGTAATATTTGTCTATATAAATAAAAAAATATGATATATACGAAACAGATACTGTCAAGAATTGTATAAGTCAACTGAATTAAAGGAATAAATTATAAGATGGTCAACATCATGAATTTGGAATATAACTTTTTGTCATTTATCATCTATATTGCTCTGTAATTATATTGAGCTTCTTAAAGAAGGATTGATATATATATATATATATATATATATATATATATATATATATATATATATATATTATAAAATATATATTTCTAAAGAAATATATATATAATCTCGAACTTGGCCGAAGTAGGTTGACTAAACCTATTACTTTTGAACATGCGCAAATATAGAGTTATTGATTAAAGTTGCGTAATTTTTGCCATTTTCTTATCCATCTGTGGATAGCTCAAACGATTACGACTAAAATGGAACGCTAAATGTTTTGATTTCGATTCTAGCTGATGGCACCAATGTAATTTTTTTTTAACTTTTGAAATTGTGACTATATATTGGGCACAATATAATAATCAATACAGGATTGTTCTACAATGAGATATACCACATCTGCATAGAATAAAATATCATATTTAAACATTTTACGACCGAGCAACAAAAATATGAAACCATTTTTATCGTTTATGCATTATATTTTATTGCATTATATTTTCTGGCGTTAAACTGTAAGATTACCGGATGTAGAATTCATATCCTAGTCTACAACACTCGTCGTTTTCTATCGCGTGTATTTTAATCTTTATTTTTTTTTTTTCTAGATGAGTTGAACTTGATAAGCGTACGAAAAGAATCAAAGCGAATTATTTTGCTAGTTTAGGCAGACTCTGACTTGGAGCAGAGGTTCCATTTCACTTGAGTTGGCTGATAGTTGGCGATGATTATGCCGCTCTGACACCTCATTACGACTTCTGAGGAAATGGTAACGCTTCAGAAACTATAGATAATTGTAGATACAGGGAAATATATGTTTGCTCCCGGCCAGGTAAAAAAAAAAAAAAAAATGAGCAAGGAATGTTTTTCGCTTTTTTTTTTTTTTTTTTTTTAATTTTTCGTGTTTTTTTTCTCTTCGTTTGAACGCGTTTTCGATTCGCGTTTTTTTTTTTCACTTTTTCTTCAATATTTTTGTAATTAGTTTCTTTTTTTTTTTTTTTGCAATTTCAGATTTCTTTCTTTCTTGTTTAGAATCTCTTTTTCTATGATTCTTTTTCTTCGCCTTTCTTTTCTTATTTTTCATCTTTCTTTTTTATTTTTGATTCTTTCTTTCTGTCTATTTCGTTTTCTTTTTCTCTCTTCCGTTCTCGTGTGTTTTGCTTTCTTTCCCTTTTTTCTTTCCCTTTCCTTTCTTTTGTTTTCTTTCTTTTTCTTTTACTCTGATTTCCTTTCTTTCTTTTTTTTAGTTAGTACTTTTTATTTCTTAACCTTTTTATATATTTTTTTCTTTACCTCTTTTTCTCTTTTAGATTGCAATGCCCTTCTCCCGGTTTTTGTCCTCTTTTTTTTTTTCTTCATTTTTCTTGCTTTTTTATTTTACTTTTCTTTCTTTTTTTTACATGTGAGTCACCACTTATAAAGGCCCGAAGGCCACTCGAGAATAAATGTTAATGAATCTATCTTCATGGAATTTTCTTGATTATTCCAGATTATTAAAAAAAATATATTTAAAAAATAAAAAAATATATTTTAATACGAGCAGAACCCGTGGAAATTCCACGGTAGTAAAACTTTTTTTTAAACACATAATAAATAAAATGAATAAAAAATAAAATAAAACGGTTAACGACGAATTTAAAACAAATCTTGGTCAGTTCTTTTTAACTTTTTAAAACAAAGATGCATTGATTTAAAAATGCTGACTTTTTTTTCAATAAAAATTCAACACATAACATTATTATTTTTATTCTGATTATATTTTTTATATTAATTATGAAGGAAAAGATGTCAGTTCACTAACACATTTTTTTAAATTTCCAAAAGAAACTATGATAAAAAAATATGTGTTCTTGGTCATTGCTATTGGTGGTAGAGAAGGTTTCTTGTAATTATTGAAGGAAACAAATTTAGTCTTGGTAGCATTGAATGTGACCATCCATTTTTGTCCCCATTCCACTACAAATTGGAGGTAAACCTTTAGTGTTTCTGCCATTTTTTTTTTTTTAGATATGTGTTTATTTGTTTTCCTAGCGGGGGATGCGGTTATAGAGGTACAGGATACATTCAAGCGTAAGTAGCTTTCTAGCACGGTAGAGAGAGCCCACCTTCTTTGCAGCAGCCTTGCCAATGCTCTCAATGTATCTATTCCCGTTCATGTCCCCTGTAAACGTTAGGCCGAGGAGTTTAAAGGAAGTACTTTCGGATAATGTGTTCTCGGCCAGTGCTATTGGTGGCAGAGAAGGTTTCTTGTAATTATTGAAAGAAACAAGTTTAGTCTTGGAAGCATTGAATATGACCATCAATTTTGTCGTCATTCTACTACAGATTGGGGTTTTCCGCTAGTGTTTCTGCTATTTCCTTAGATATGTGTTAATTTTGTCCTTAGTCTATTTAGGGGAAACCCCTTTATACTGAGACGATTTTTATTTTTGCCTACTTTTATAGTGTTCCTTTTTAGGGAGCTGGTTTATCCTCAGATTAAAAACGACCTTTTGTCACATTTTTCTCTTGTGAAGAAACAAATAAATACCGATAGAATAAAAAAAAAGTAGTTAAATAGAGTTATTCCCCTTGATCTTTAATTGTTAGTAATGTTTAAATAACTTAAAAGAAAGAAGTTGCAGCTATTTTTTTCTTTGTCGTAAGCGGCTTGAATGAGACATGGGTATATATTTATATATCTTATCGCTCCGGTCTTATCTTTCAGCGCCATACGCGTAGATACTTATCTCCTGTTACTGATAAGTAAAAACCAACGTTTCTACTTCTGCCAGGAAAAGCAATTTATTCTCTTCACGGTTCCGATTATATTAATCTTTTTTCGCATCCCTTGTTAAACGTAAAATTGTTTGATTCTGGCGCACGGCATCACCGAGGGGGAGGTAACTCTACATTTTCATAATCCTTTTTTTTCTTTTTTTTTTTTTTGCTATTTCACTACAGACAAAGCACAATGCCACTTAGATAAAGAATGACTACTATTTGGAGCATAATTTGCAGGGATACTATGTAGAGAGTTGAGCAGCAAGATGTCTGTTCTGTAAGAGTTCAAGTGTTTCTTGTGTGTACTATCAATAAAAGTGCTTGTAGAAAAAGTCTGAAAACTTCTTAAAGACACCTCGTGTGTAATTAATATATTCATATTACTTAGAAAAAAAATTGTATCTTATTTAAACCCCCAAATTGCACAGTGCCACTTGGATGTAAGATGCAACTATTTGGGCCCATAAATTCTAGGGAGTTGAGCAGCGAAGTGCCCGTTTATGTTACACATGAACTTCAACATGTCACTACAGTCGGGGAAACAGGAACTCGGGATGGAATTCCAAAGTCTAGGAGTTCGAAAGAAGTAACTATTAGAATAAAACACTTTCCGACATCTATGAATCGCTACTGTGTAGGGGTGGGATTTTGCTGTTTGTCGAGTTTGTCGGGGGTATTTACGAAGAGGGGGCTATAACAGGCTTAGAGTTCATCAAAACACCTTCAGTTAAAATACTTGTAAAATAACCACAGGGATGTCGCATTTCGTCGATGGAACAAGGTTTTGAGTTTGGTTGACAGAGCGGGATCTATCGCGTTGGGAAATCTTTTCTGAACCCTGTCAAGAAGAGAAAGAATAGTATCAGATGCACCAGCCCAACTGTGCCAAGAATAATCTATACATGGGCGGACCCTTACCTTGTGGTGGCACAAGATAATTTCAAGCGTAAGTAACCTCCTAGGACGGTAGAGAAAGCCCAGCTTCTTCGCAGTAGCCTTGGCAAGGCTCTCAATGTATTGGCCCAATTCATGTTCCCTGTAAACGTTGGACCAAGAAGTTTGAACGAAGAGCTTAACAATAGTGTGATTAGCCCTAGTTATCAGTGGTTGTAAAGGAAAGAAGCTTAGTCTTGGCAGTATTGAATGTTACATTCCATTTGTGACCTCATTCCACCAAAGACTGTGAGGTCTTTCTCATATATATATATATATATATATATATATATATATATATATATATATGTGTGTGTGTGTGTGCTAATGCCCTTACTGATCCGCGCTATTTTTAAATCGTATTTCCTAGTTGAATGAAAGTTTTGAGATATGTTTTTTTTATTCAATTGTAAGGTCAAAGTACAGAATAGGTACAACACCCCCTCCCCATGTTAAGAATGGCTTTTTAAATAATAACGTTATTATTTCAGCACAGATCAATAAGTGCATGAGTACCCATATATATATATATATATATATATATATTAAATCTCCGAAACAGTGTTTCGTGGTAAACTACTGATGATCCCTTAAATTAACATTCATCATCATCATCATCATCATCATCGGCGGTCACTCGTGTCCGAGTAAGATTGTCCTCCGTTGTGGCTTCTGTGGGTCCTCAGGTGAGCATAGAGCCCAATCCTAGACCCAATTTGTCTTGTGCAATTTGGGCAGATAAAGGTAGTGGTGATGGGGTGGGGTTGGGTGTGTCTGGTTGATAATCTGTCCTTTCTGTGCTTGCGTTTATCCTCAGCAGCTTGATTTAGGTCACTGCTATAAAGCGCAGCACCTTCGTGGACAGCGCTCCTCCATGCCAACCTGCTCCCAGCCACGTCCTCCCATGTTTCAAGGTCCATGTGAAACCGCTTTAGATTTGCTTTGATGTTGTCCTTATACCTCATCTTTTGGCCACCCTGGGCACGCTTTCCCTCAACAAGCTGAGAGTAGAAAATCTGTTTTGGGAGGCGGAGATCCGGCATTCGGACAACATGACCAGTCAAAAAAATTAACATTAGTATTATGGTGAATTCGAGTGAGCAAGTTGATGCATTGATTGCAGTTTATTAAATGACTTACTGACTAAATGCATTATATATATATATATATATATATATATATATATATATATATATATATATATGTTTTTGGGACGATTAATCAGAATCGGAAAAATCGGAACTTTGGATAGAATCGATTAATCGGAATCGGGGGGGGGGGGCCTGTGCATATTTTCCGATGTCAAAAACGAGTGATTCAATTGTCTTTTTCATTTGATTTTGTTTAAAGAAAAATCTTCCACAACTGGTAATAATAATAAGATAATCAATATATATTGATTCTGAACTATCAGTAAAACTAATATCGATAGATTATCCCCAGCAAGTTTATTTTTTACGCTTTAGAAAATATCTGCACATTTAACATGTGTTTTTTAATGCTAATCAGGAAAAATAACAACTCTATAATTGAATTTTTTTTTTAGATTTATAAAGAATCTGAATCGGAAATTAATTATGGGATTGGTAATTGTATCGGAATCGGAAAAAATATTAGAATTGTCCCATCCCTAATATATATTAAAACTCCATCTTTTGTTATGGCTGTTAATGTGTGTGCACGTCACACACATTGGAGAGCAGGAGGACCTAGATACAGCGTTTTAATAGTTTCAAATGGTACTTTTTTTTTTACACGGAGGTCACCACTTATGAAAGCCAGGAAGCCACTCAGGGATAAGAGTTATTGCAAGTACAGTACGTTAGTGTGGAGATTTGATGAAGTGTTTACTTAAGGAGGCGGTTCATTAGGAATTTGTTAACGTTGGACTTGAAGACATCCAAGTTGTAGTCAGGTGGGAAGCAGGCATACGGAACAGAGTTCCACAGGCGTGCAGTTCTAAGAAAGAAGTTTTGTTCATGGAATCCACGTTTCTGGAATTGTCCAGGGTCAGCGTTGGTTAACTTTGGTGACCGGACATTCGCATCAGATCTGCCGTCGTCGCTTTTGTCTCAACAGAACAAAGGCAACGTATTCTATCCGTGTTCTGCTTTCTAGAGAAGGTCATATTGATGTCTACCATATCGAGTTTTAAAATCGCCCTGGACAAACCATCAGACAGTATGTAAATGCAATTTCTTTGTTATGTGCTTTGTTGCACTCTGTTACTTTTTGGCAATAAAATCGATTGATTGAAAGTCTATAGTATTTCCTCCATTAGTATATTAAGATTTATCGATTAAAATCTTAGTGGGTTTACGAATAGGTTTTTGTTAAGAGAAAAACAGATGTTTTTTCTGAAATCTTTCTTTCGTTATCAAAATAATTGGCATAGTAACCAGGACGAAAATAGACTTCACTATCACAAAACTCTGCAAATTAATTAAGCACAAAAAACATAATCAAGTGTGAAATAATAAGAAAACCTGAAATCCGCAGAACCTTTAACTCAGTCTGTTTTTTATGGCTTAATGAGAAACTTGAAATTATAATATTTACACATGCATCGTTAGCTTAATTTGTATCCCTTTTATCCATCTGGCGATAGCTCCGACAACAAAAAACGAACTCTGAACGGCTAAATAATGACTATAGCTGATGGCACTAAGTCATTTGTTTTTACTTTTGAAATCATTATTACTGTTAAGTTTTGAGACATTGTGTTGAACAAAGATGGCGGCGTAGTTCAGATCAGTAACCAAGATGGCGACCAAGAATCAAATGCGGTCCGTGACGTAGTTAACCTCTTAAGTTCTGAGATATTATATTGAACAAAGATGGCGGCGTAGTTCAGATCATTAACCAATATGGCGGCATAGTTCAGATCAGTAACCAAGATGACGGCGAAGAATTAAATGCGGTCCGTGATGTAGCAAACGGCGAACTGATTGAATCCAAAATTCGACAATGTTTATAATAATTTTGCGACGGTGTTTAGCACAGCCGTTGGTTATAAAAATGATTGGCGAATCCATTCGTCTCATACCCCCATCAAAAACATTTTACAATTACATATATAAGGTACAATAAAATTGTAAACAGAGAATATGCTCTATAATAATAAATACGAAATCTGCATTAATTAAAATAATATATTTAAGCGTATTTCATAATCGGGCAATGCCGGGCAGCCTGCTAGTATTCTATGACGTATATATTAAGGTGAAACATGCTATTTTTTTGTTAGTTTTTTTGTTTGTATTATCGCCAGGATCTATTCTCCGCTGTAGAGGGTATGGTAAGGTTGGGTGTTTCAGCGTGTCTAAAAATAGACTTGTCTCATTAAATGTCACGTGATTATCACTTCAGATCTGATGCGCTGATTGTCTCGCTAGAGAAACCGCGTTATAAATCATTTTTTTTTTCTATCCGAATTTAGTTAACGAGGTGAAAGTATTTTTTTTTAAATTTTAAATCTATTAATTTATTTATTTAATTATTTAAAATGTTCCTCATCTTTCAAGATGAACAAACATATAAAATATAAATTTCACAAAATAAATCTACACACTAAAACAAGAATCAAAATACCACCGGAAAGGATAATTAAGTTTTCATCATCATCATCATCATCATCATCATCATCATCATCATCATAACCAAAATCAAAAAAGGCTGCTGGAAAAATATTGCCATAATTCTACTGCTCCGGTCGTATTTCACTGCTGGTGCAATTCTCTACCTACATAAGAGCTAAGTACGCCCGAGGTTGGAATACTGGGCATGGGCTGCTAAAAAGATCTCACCTTGCGTTGACAGAATTCAAAATAGACTTCGTAGTCTAGTATGGGATGCCCTCTTCTCTTCTGTACAACCTCTTTCTCGCAGAAGAGACGTTGCGAGCCTATAGTGGGAACGTCACCAGCTTTGAATGTTACAGTTTTGCTTGCGGTTTCGATTCTAGCTGAAATCACGACTCTAGAATAATATATACGAAATCCGAACAAATTAAAATATCATATTTAAGCGTATTTTACGACCGGGCAAAATCGCCCCCCTCCCCCGCTAGTAAAATATAATTAATTTTTAATCTGCGGAATCCCGCCCTCAACACCGAAATATTATTTTTGAATGTTGTTTCTGAAATGGCTTTTCCTTGTTGATTGCGGTATGATGTTAGTCTTGTGCACTTCTAGGAGGCTCACACTCCCAGGTTTTGCCTTCACTTTTTGAAAAGGGTTTAGAGTGTTGGTACCGGGAAATTTTGACGGGGCTGCCTAGCTACGTTTTTGCAGAACAGGGTACTCTTGCTTGTGGGCACTGGGTTTTCAATTTGACTTTCCGACCCTAGTGTCACATCATCGAGTGCATAGAGACGAAGCTTACAGACACACAAACAAAGTGCCTTTTATATATTGGAGAGAGAGAGAGAGAGAGTTTCCTATTGATTTTCTTGATTTTATATGTCCAACATTTCGGCTTGTGTGATAATAAAGCTTCTTCTCAAATGCACTTGTGATGTTAGGCGGTATAAGGTGTTAACTTCGGTTCAAATCGTCTCTTCCTTCTTTCATCGGGTAATTTAGATTATTGATGACATTGCGACACAAAACCTGAGATTACTGTCAAGCACATAAAGTTCCTTCGTGTGAAATTTCATAAAAATCAGCCCAGCCGTTTTCGAGTCCATAGGGAACGAACTCAGACACTCAAAATTCCTTTTTATTTAATAGTAGAGATAGAGATTCTTAGCAGAAATCGGCGAAACAATTGCGATGAACACTCAGTTAAAATCAGCATCAAATATAGTTTTTAACAACAACAGCAAAAACTTGCAGTAACAAGATGATTTTCAGCAGCAACAATAACAATAACAGCAACAATAACGAGTAACAAAAACAACAACAACAGCAGCAATAACCTACAAGATGATTTTCAGCAACAACAACAACAGCAATAATAACAACAACGACAATAACAAACTGAGTTTCAACCTGCAGCAACAACAACAAGATGATTTCCAACAACAGCAACAAGATGATTTCCAACAACATCAATAACAAAAACAGCAATAATCTGCAGCAGCAATATGATTTTCAGCAGCAGCAACACCAACAACAAAAACAACATAACCTACAACAGCAACAACAACAATAACAACAGCAACAATAACGGGTAACAAAAACAATAACAATAACCTACAACAAGATGTTTTACTACAATAACAACAACAACAACAAAAATAATAGTTTCAACAACAGTAATAATCTGCAGCAACAAGATGATTTTCAGCAGCAGCAACAACAACAACATAACCTGAACAACGACAGCAATAACAACAAGAGGAGCAATAACATGATCTCCAACAAAAACAGCGGCAGCAATAACCTGCAACAAGATGAAGTCTCTAAGTCTAAGAAGAAACGTATGATACAAAAAAAAAAAAAAAAAAAAAAAAACAAATTCCACACAAAAAAGTTAAATGCAAATTAAATGCAAATTGAGGAATTTTCCGAGTAACTAAACGAGAATTCAATCTGTGAGATGACAAGTTAAACACGAGGCGTTAAGTGAGGAAGACGAATCGTTCGTCTGCGTTAAAGCATGAGGGTTGAATAAAAACAAATACTAAATAAACAAACGCCTTTCCACACACCAAAATAGACAGGTGACAGAAAAGCATTTACAAAACTAAATAGCTTTTCTAGCTTAGAATGTTTGTTTCTTTTATTTGGTGGGTGGGGGTGTATTTTTAACTGCAGTTAAGAGAAAAAAACAGGAATGAAAAAAAAAAAACCAAAAAAAAAACAATCATATTCAACAAATAATTGTAACTAAAAGCAAGATTTTTTTTTTACACGGTGGTCACCACTTATCAAGGCCCGGAAGCCACTCAGGGATAAGGGTTATTGCAAGTACAGTACGTTAGTGTGGAGATTTGATAAAGTGTTTACTTAAGGGGGCGGTTCATTAGGAATTTGTTTACGTTGGACTTGAAGACATCCAAGTTGTAGTCAGGTGGGAAGCAGGCAGACGGAACAGAGTTCCACAGGCGTGCAGTTCTAAGAAAGAAGCTTTGTTCATGGAATCCGCGTTTTGATTTAAGCACAGATAAATAGTGGGGGAAATTTTTCACAGTGGATTCAGCTAGTCGCGTATTTTTCGTGAAAGATTGGCGAGGGGGGGACAAGAGAGTGGAGTTCAGACGAGCACCTGCCAATGAAATAACGATAAAACAAAGATAGGCTCGCAACGTCTCTTCTGTTGGAGAGAGATTACAGGGAAGAGAAAAGGGCATATCCCACTAAGCCACGAAGTCTATTTTTTACTCTGTCAAGACAGGATAGGCTGTTTTTAGCAGCTCCTGCCCAGATATGGCAGCAGTATTCCATTCTTGGACGTACTTGGCTTTTATATGGATAGAGAATTGCATCAGTAGTGAGATATCTTCTGGAGCGGTAGAAGGATCCCACCATCTTTCCAGCGACCTTGGCAACAGACTTGATGTACGTGTTCCATTTCAGATCAGGAGTAAAGGACAAACCCAGAAGCTTGTCAAAACATGGGGCTTCTCCTAGACGAGAGCCATCCATTTCAATTGATGCCAGATGGGGATCAGAGCGTTGATGATGTAAAGATAGGAGTTTGGTTTTAGATGCATTAAAGGTAACCAGCTACGTCTTCCCCCACTGAACTACGCGCTCGAGATCAGAGGAGAACTTACTCTTCTACCTACCTGGATAATTTTGTGTTTTGACATGTTTTTTTTAAAAACATTTTTAGTTCAAACTGTCTATATATATATATATATATATATATATATATATATATATATATATAAAAGTGAGAATGTGTGTGTGAGGACACTTCTCAACCTATATACTCAACGAAGTTTTGATCTACAAACTTGAAATTTGGTATATAGGATATTCAGACATGTGGAAAACGTTTAATCGATTTTCATCCGGAAAAAAAGAATTCCTAAGGAATCAAAATTGAAAAATTGGTACGTGGGAGTCATCGAATTTCTTATCCCCACCTCCGCTATATACGTGGAAATATGTTTACTCAAATATGTGGATATTTATATATATATATATATATATATATATATATATATATATATAGATATATAGATATGTCATCCACATACAGTACTGTTTCGTTGTATCACAGCTCATCAGTCTGGCTAAACAGGCAACTACCTCAAGCCAGGATCGACCGCCCGTACGACAGTCAAGGCTTCTAACCATTACGCTTATTGGCTGCTGCTGTGCGGGCTATGAATTAACAATGTTTTGTCATCGTCCGAAATACCTAAGCTCGATTTGTTTACACAAAGAGCATCGCTTACTACGCTAATGGTAATTCGTGTATCACTTCCCAATATGCTCAACTCAAGATAAGGAGCATTATATATCATCCAGTATCACAGCTCATCAGTGCGGCTAGACAGGCAACTACTTCAAGCTAGGATCGAAACCCGACCGCCCGTACGACAGTCGAGGCTTCTAAACATTACGCTATATATACATATATATTTGTGCGCGTGCGTTTATATAGAATCGTGACTCCCTGCACTGATTACTCCCGAACGGATTACACCCTAACGCCTGTAGGTATAAAACATAATTATTGTAATAATTTTATATGAAAGTTAGGTTTAAGTTGCCTTTACTAAAATTGTTGAACTCCTAGATATCCCAAATCCACGGTTGCCCGACTGTGTCCCTAGTATTTAGCAACCCGTGACTTTTAAGAGCAGCGTCCCAGGCAGTCTGATATTCAAATCAGCAACCCGTATCCCTCGAATTATAAAACCAGCGACCCGTATCTCTGGTGCTATAAAAGCACCCACCCGTCTTCCTATACGGAACAGTCCATATATATTACTACTGCCACGTTTATTAGTGTCGACTCGTACTTAATGACACTTAAAGCCTGCGTTTTATTATGAAACCATTAATTCCTACCTGCTGAGTACGTCAATAGCAATTTTGTCCATCCCGGGTAATTAGATCCCTGACCCGATTCAGCGGAGTCACCAGATAATTGACCCACCCCAAAAACAGATACCTTATATACTAGAATTAGGTGGAGTACCCGTGTAAAGACTTCGGTTAAGAATGTGTGTATTTATATAAACGGATTAGTAAATATGTGGAATCTATATCAATTTGTTTAGTGTGTTTGTGTGTATGTATTTATGGGTTTGTATTACTGTACGCATAGATTCAAAAAAGTTGTCAAAAAACAAATATATAACAAATAAATGTTATCAAAGGCAAGATAAGTTACTTTTCTACCAAACTGGATATAATTTTCGTGTTTTTATTCAATTTAACATGTTTATTCAGCTCGAAAAGCATACAGTGTTTAGCGATGTATTGGAAAAGTCAAAATGGCGCTCGACTCTCTCTTTAACACGGTAAGTTCAGGAAAAGGTTATAAATAATAAACTAGACAAAATACTATTAAAAACCACCGAATATATGTCAAGTTATGTCACGGTAACATATATTGAGCGAATTTCTAACAGTATTTTGTCTAGTTTATTATTTATTACACCTTTTTCCAAACTTACCGTGTTAAAGAGAGAATCGGCCGCCATCTTGAATTTTCCAATACATCGCTAAATACTGTATGCTTTTCGAGCTGAATAAACATGTTAAATTGAATAAAAACACGAAAATTATATCCAGTTTGGTAGAAAAGTAACTTATCTTGCCTTTGATAACATTTATTTGTCATATATTTGTTTTTTTTTACAACTTTTTCGAATCTATGTGTACAGTAATACAACCCCGTATTTATATTCATATTAAACATCCTTTTTTGTATTTATTTAGATTTTGTTGTTGCTCTTTTAAACAATATTAAGGTTAGCGTCTCCATCTTGGGGTTCCGGTGTTTGTATTTAGAAAATCGCCCATTTTTTTTATCTGGACGTAAACAAATAATATTTATTTATTTATTTATTATTTTTTTAAAACAGTAATCTACAGACATCCATGTTTCAGGGCCCTACCCCTCTTCTGCGTAGCTTGACTGTTATTAGGAATCGAACCCCGGACTTTATGTATTTCAGTTCAGCGTCTTAATCCATTACGCTATGACACCATAGACAATTTACTGCTTAGATTTTATCGTTTATATATTTACGTAGTTTTTGTTGTTGATTTTTTATACAATATTAAGGTTAGCGTCTCCACCTTGGATATCGGGTGTTTTTTTTTAGAAAGTCATCCAATTTTTATTTGGACATAAATAATATGTATATTTATTAGTATTTATTTGCTTCCCGTGAAAGCAAAATGCGACACAAGGTCGTTTTTAATGTGGGAGGAAAACTAGCTCCCCGAAAAAAAGGCAACAGAGGCCCTCTGTAAGGAACCAAAAATAATCATTGTTTCAGTATAGAGGGTTTCCCTTTCACTGACCGAGACAAATTACCTTAAGAGTAGCATCGGAAAAGATATAACACTTTGATCTTGTTTATATAGTTTATTACGGTTTCAGATTTTCCGAAACAACACCATTCACCGCCATTTTTATCTCCATGGATAAAATATTTAAATATTTAAAAAAAAATGTCTTTTTGAAAATAATTAATGTTTTTTTTTTTTCGTCTAAAAGAGCGTTAGGATGATTTGACATAAGAATATGCAAAAATAATATAAAATATTTTAATAATATAAAATTACTTCTTTGAATTTAACATCATGTCAACTTTTTATATCCCTCTACAAATTTAAAAATTAAAAAAAAATATGATTGTTGAAAATTTACAACGGAGGTCTGGTTAGGACTAAATAAACTACATCTCGCCAAGTATTTTTAACGTTTGATTTGTACGATTAAGTGAAGGGTATAACTCTTTTTTCATATACGATATATATATATATATATATATATATATATATATATATATATATATATATATATAAACTGAATGCAGTGGCGTACCTATGTAAAATGGCGCCCATGGCAAAGTTTGAATGTGCACCCCTTCTTAATAATTTATACCTTAGATATACCTAACCTACATAATATTATAATACAGTCACAATTTTAACGAAAGATAAACCATGAAATGAATGTTTTTATAAAGTAATTATATGGTTATTCTTGCTTTAAGAAATCAAATTCTAAATTTGCGCTCATGTCAGAGTGGCGCCCATGGCACGGACCATGCCTGCCATACCCTAGATACGCCACTGACTGAATGTGTGTGTGTGTCTGGTCACGAATAGGCTCCTATATGGTTGACTATTTTAAGAAACTGATTCCATATAATGATAGAAGATGTATCGAGACACAGGAATGAGTATGGTGGATCTGCCAGAACAGTGGTTCATTAAAATCGTGGGGTCTGCGTTCGCGCCTAGTCCACAAAGTATGGAAATAAAAAATTTAAAAATTAAAAAAAAAAAAAAGTTTACAAGTGTTTTTTACGAAAGCAGAATTCTGATATAAGTATCCAGTGTATAATTATATTAAAATAAATAAATAAATAATATATATATATATATATATATATATATATATATATATATATATATATATATATATATATATGCCGCTCCCCATGTGGGGGTACCGAATTGGTTAAAGGGAAAATTATTTCCACATCGCATTTAGGTAAAAATGCACTTTCGTAAATGATTGATTTCCTTCAAGACATATCGCAAAAACAAATATATATATTCAACACTTCCCTTTTGTTTTCGTTTCTAAACATGTTCATAATAATTTAAATATAGATCCTCAAAAGCAAAAAAAAATAAATAAAAAATAAAGCAGGTTTTCCTATCATGCTACTCGCGGTACATTTATTTTTTTTAATCAAGGTAAAACATTGAAACATTTTATTTTAAGACTTTCGTATTTCTTTTAATATTTCGGGCGGTGGAGGCACGCCATACTGTTTTACGAAGGAATCGTATTTGTTGACTTGTAACGGTTCTTGAAAACATATGTCGAGCAACAAGGACACCTTCGCTTTATACTGTCTGCGATAATATGGCTGGCATATGCTTGGCACTGTGGGCTTAGTAACTCTAGACAGGCCCCTTGAGGGGTTGCCTCGGGGTGGGGACTTTATCTTTGCCGTGACCTCTGGCATCTATATCAGGTAATATCTGAGATGTGTTTTTGTTCTTGCTTCCAAAAACAAAACATATCGCGGCTATATAGTTACAGGGGCCTGTGATATTCGTAATAGAGATCGTCGCAGACTATGCAAGCGGCAAGTCGAGTTCAAGTTTATTTTTGATATATTAAATTCACTTTAGTATGATCTCTGGCCTTTCTAAGCACATTTTGGCCAATAATCGCCTCATCAGCAACGTAGTGTCCATGGAGCGAGTGAAAATCTTTTTTTCTCACCCACAGCATGGCATAAACGCTATAGACACTTTGAATGCCAACGGCTTTTTTTTTTTTTTTTAGTTCGGAAACAGAACAAAGAAATTCGTTTCACATTACAAACATGACAAGCATATTTTGATCCCACCTCGACGTAAACACCCCCAACAAATACCAAAAGCAGCAAAATCCCACCCCTACATATTAGAGATCCCTAGGTGTAAGAAAGTCTTCTACTCTAATCGTTTCTTCCCCATGGCCGCTATATTTGGAATTTCCTTTAAGGTTCTTGCTTTCCTGACTGTACTGACATGCAGAAGTTCAAGTGTAATGTAAACAGACATCTTGCTGCTCAACTCCCTACATAGAATCCCTGAAAATTACACTGTGCTTGTTTGGAATATGCACACACACACACACACACACACACACACACACATATATATATATGCATATATATATATGCATATATATATATATATATATATACTTAATTTCCTCACATAAAATTAATATACGAAAGTATGAATTTATGCGTAAACTTATTTATGCGTAAAGTATTTACTTCAAAAGTGCTCAATACGTTGGTAGAGCTAGTTAGTAAGTTATAAAATATATATGGCGATTAAGCTACACTGAATATTCCACGTTTCATCAACTCAAGGACTCTGCAGGCTTATGCGCATCAGCCTGAAGAGTCCTAAAGTTGATGAAACGCGGAATATTCACACACACACACACACACACACACACACACACACACACACACATATATATTGTGCTAATATTTTATGTCTCCAAGTCAATCATCCCGAAGAAGTCTAGAGGTAAAGATGAAACATTGATGAACATATAATTTTTGTTGGTTCCTTTTTCATCTCTCCATCACGTTGGAACATTAGTCCCATTATTTTCATCATCTGTCTCTCGCTATACATAAAACAGTAGATGTAGGTGTGCGTCTGTTTTTACGTAAATATTTAACCGATAAACGCCTAAACTATTGTTACATAACACAGAAATTAACTGAAAATACTAATTATACACCAAGGATGACTTGAATGAGTAAAATCTTTGTTTGGATGGATGAATAACGCGTGCAGATATGTCGGCAAGTTGAAATGCAAAATGTTTATTTCAACTTGACGACATACTTGTATTATGTTGCGCATGCGTAAAACTAATCATAGCTAAAGGTGGTTTAAATGTAAAAATCCAAAAGTAGAGAGCAGTGAATGTTTTGTTTTCGATTCTAAGTGATGGCACTCAATTTGAAACCGTTTTGAAATCAGTACTAATATATATATATATATATATATATATAATATAATATAATATATAATATAAAGCTGAATGTCTGTGTGTGTATATGTGTGTGTCAGGAATAGGCTCCTATATGGTTGATTATTTTAAAAAACTGATTACATATAATGATAGAAGATTTATCGAGACACAGGAATGGGTATGTTTGATCTGGCAGAACAATGGTTCATTAAAATTGTGGAGTCTGCGTTCGCGACTGGTCCACAAAGTATGGAAATAAAAAATTAAAAAAAAAACGTTTACAAGTGTTTTGATATAGATGTACATAAGAATACTTTGATAAGTATGTTTTAACTTAAATAGGGATGGTATAATAAAATTGTGGGGGTCTGTGTTTGCGCCTGGCCTCCATAGAATGAAAAGAGGCACAAACTTTAATAAAGACTTTTCATATCTAGCTGCGTAAGTATACTTTGATAAGTATGTTTCAGTTTGAAGAAATATGGTATAATAAAATTATGGGGTGTTCGTTCGCACCTGATCTCCATAGAATGGAAATATGTCACAAAGTGCATTGCCACGGACGTGTAAGGTACTACTGTGATACGGGTCAGATTTATAGAGCGACAATCTGCTCGTATATAAATATTGAATTTTCTTTGTTTCGAAATGCTTCCGTTTGAAATATAACTTTCTTTCGTCTGTAAAGCTTCTTATATATATATATATATATATATATATATATATATATATATATATATATATATTCTTTTTTTCTTGTCTCTTCTTTTCTCTACCCCTCTTGTTAATTTTTCCCTTTTATCTTTTTCTGTCTTTTTCTGATCGCCATAAATTTTTAACGATCCCCATTATCAATTTTTGTTCTCAGTTTCGATTCTGGTTGATGGCTCTCAAATCATTTTTTTCACGTTTGAAATCATGACCATATATTGGGTACACTATAATATAAAATAATTGATAAAGAATTGATTCTATAATAATCTGATCTACATCAATGATCTCCCAAAACACATACTTAAATCATTCGTTGACATCTATGCTGATGACACGACCATCTATGCCAACACATCAAAGGCCGTAAATGACAAAGTTCTCTCTGATTCTCTCTCCTCTGATCTTGAGCGCGTGGTAAAGTGGGGGAAGAGGTGGCTGGTTATTTTTAATGCATCTACAACGAAGCTCCTATCTTTACATCATCAACGCTCTGATCCCCATCTGGCATCAATTGAAATGGATGGCTCTCGTCTTGACAAGCTTCTGGGTTGACCGTTACTCCTGATCTGAAATGGAACACGTACATCAAGTCTGTTGCCCAGGTCGCTGGGAAAATGGTTGGATCCTTCTACCGCTCCAGAAGATATCTCACTACTGATGCAATTCTCCATCTGTATAAAAGCCAAGTACGTCTCAGGATGGAGTACTGCTGCCACATCTGGGCTGGAGCTGCTAAAAAAAAGCCTATCCTGCCTTGACAGAGTACAAAATAGACTTCATGGCTTAGTGGAGAGGGTGACCTTTCCTCTTCCCTGCAACTTCTCTCCCACAGCAGAGACGTTGCAAGCCTGTCTTTGTTTTATCGTTATTTCCATGACAAATTCTCGTCCGAGCTCCAATCTCTGGTACCCCTCGCTAATCTTTCACGATAAACACCTGTCTAGCTGAAACCACCGTCAGTAATTTTCCCCACTCTTTATCTGTGCCTAAATCAAAACATAGTTTCCATGAACAAAGCTTCTTTCTTAGAAGTGCACGCATGTGGAACTCTCTGCCGTTTGCCTGTTTCCCAACTGACTACAACTTGGATGTCTTCAAGTCCAACATAAACAAATTCCTGATGAACCACCCCCTTAAGTAAGACACTCTATCAAATCTGCAATACTAATGATTACTACGATACTATCCCATTGATTACTGTACACGCAATAACCTTTATCCTCGAGTGGATTCCGGGCCATGATACTTGGTGACCTGCATGTAAAAAAAAAAAAATGAAATTTGCATAAGTTAAAACATGATATTTAAGCACGTTTTACGACCGGGCAACGCTAGGTGCCCCTGCTAGCGATGAATAAAATCTGGGTATTTAAGTAGAAATAAAACATGAAACAAAAAGATCTTTTTTTTTTTTTTTTTTTTTTTTTTTTTTTTTTTTTTTTTTTTTTTTTTGCTTATTTAAACGTGCTTAATCGCCTATCTTTGCGATTTACTTCAAGCGGGAAAATTTGCGCACTTGGCGTATTTCGAATTAGGATGACGAGCTCTTGGAGATTCGCGAGGGCGGATGTTTACAAATCATTGGCCCCGGGGGTGACCGTTGTGACGATTCATGTCCCTTGACCCGAAGGACAAAGGAAACGAAAACGAATATTTTTGCAAGGCGTCTATGCAATGTACGTGCTTAGCGGTGTAAACTTCATTTCATACACTTCTCCAAATGTCGTTTCAAACTTCTATTTGACAGACCGATGTACCCATATGATTTTAGATGCGTCCATTTAATTGGCGCGTTTAGCGAGAAAAAAACATATTTAAAACACAAGAGTGACAAAAAAAAATGAAGGGAAAAAAAGCTTAAATACGTCTACACGAATCATGCTTATATGTGACGGAACGACGAATCAAATTCAAGCGTGACAGACGGAGCGACGAACGGACATATATATATATATATAAGTGCGACGCGTCTTTTTATACTGTTTATCTAGCGGTGAAAAGTCTATTTTAAACTTGCGACAGATGTAGAGACGAACAGGGACTCAGATAAGCGTAGACTCACATCTTTATCTATAATGATGCGTTTTTTTCTCTCGCTCTGACATTGATATTTAAAGCCCCCTTTTTCTATTTATCAAAAAACTTTTCAATATACTTAGTCATAGATATGCTAGCGACTATATGAAGATTAATTAATTTGCATATTCCTTTGATAAACGAAGCTTCATTAATTACTAGTTTTATGAGTGTTTTGAATCTCGAGTATATATATATTTGACACATATGCAGTTTATCAACCGAGCACCACGTTAGTCTGTGTGTGTGTGTATGTGTGTGTGTGTGTGTGTGTGTGTGTGTGTGTCCGGTAAAGGGGGTTACTATGTCGTCGAACTTTTTATATACTCCTTAGATTATAATATCTACGATTTACGAAACGACGTCGTAAATATCATTTCTTTTTTTTTTTTTTACAAAATTCGTTTTCTTTACTACTACTACTACTACTACTACTACTACTACTACTACTACTACTACTATGGCGTGATGTTTGGCCTAGAAAACCATACGTTGATGGTGCACCACCTGTGTTTTTAAACGTTTATTTTCAGCGGTTCTCAAGTCCCTCCCTTCGTTGCGTCATGCTAAGTTATTAGACTATTAACCTCAAGGCTTCGTGTTCGAGCCTACCTCTCTCCCAAAACTTTTTTGCTGTTTTTGTTTTTGTTTTTGTTTTTCCGATAGCTTTTAACATTAAAAAATATTTAAACGGAGTTATTACTTCGGGTTCGAGCCTACCTCTCTCCCAAATCTTTTTTCGCTGTTTTTTGTTTTTGTTTCTAACATAAAAAAACATTTAAAGGGGGTTATTACTTCGTTTATTATTTAGTTTCCATGGAGGTGTGTGGGTTTGGGGGTAGATCAAACCCACACACATCCAAACACCCAGGAAACGCCGGGTACCTCTGCTAGTCTATAATATAAATCTCACCTGTCTGTTTAATGTATGTGTGTATATCTGTTTGTATGTATGACTAAAACTTTAGACAGAGGCGACGGGTTTTCAGGAGATTTGAATCGTTATGAAGCTCGACCTTCCGGTCGACAAATATCGAAAAATTGACTAAAAACATTAATTTCTTCACCCTAAACTAGGCATTTTTCTACAGGGAGGGGTGGCTTTTTTTCGCCGATATTTTCGAATGTCATCCCCTCTTTTCGATTGACTAGTCTTAATTTAAACCTTCGCGGTACGGTTTAGAGCCTGCGTGCCTGCTACCACTTTTTTATTTTGCTCACCACACACCTCCAAACACCCGGGTAACGCTGGGCAGTCAGGCTAGTTCTATGTAAAAACATATACGATATCAACTCAAGAGTCAAGAAAGTGTAAAGAATATTCTGTCGTCCTAACCGTATTATTTACTGATTCATTTTTTATGGTTTCTTATCGGATGCTTGGTTTCATTTCTATTTATGCATAGTTTCTACATTCTGCATAATTGCGTGGAGTTAAAGATGAAAAGTTCTAGATCACAGAAATATATATATATATATATATATATATATATATATATATATATATATATATATATATATATATATATATGTATACTAAGCTAAAGGTATTCAGGTGGAAAAACTCGTGAATTAAAACGAGTTTTTTGTTTTTTTTTTTACATAGTAATCACAACTTATCAAGGCCCGGAGGCCACTCAAGGATAATGGTGATGGGTTATTAAGAGTTTTCAGTAAAAAAAGCAAAATATAATATTTTTATTTATATACACAAATATTACATAGTCGTCATGTTGAACATTCTAATGTTTCAGACAGGTGGTCGGTCTGAACCAACAAGCCTTCTTCAGGCGACGTGATGAAGTCTGTGTTCCTGTTAAATCAAGAAGGAAGAGGTGGGAGTTAAGTTACATTTTATAATCTAGATTTTAGGAGGTTTGTGGTGTGAACCGACCACCTGTCTGAAACATTAGCATGTATTAAATAAAAACACTAAAAACTTCTCAATCCAGGTAGAAACGTAACTTATATTGCCTTTGGTAACATGTATTTGTTATATATTTGTTTTTTGACAACTTTTTCGAATCTATGTGTATAGTTAAACAAACCCAACATATAATATTTACGCGTATTTTATGACCGGGCTAGTTAAAAACGAGATTGACAAATCGGTACACAATATGACGCCGTCTCATACATTGGATCCTGGACGCATCTAAAAAAAAAAAAAACCTGCCACGTTCACAAATTCCTTAAACCCTACGGCCCTCTTCTTTCTACTCAGAATGTGAATCCAGGCTTAAGAATGTCTTTTAATAAGTTTTTGTTGCCTAATAAAATGTCTAATCCGACATGGTAATAAGGCCCGGAGTCAGCGAAGCAGAACCAATCCATGGAACCGTGCAAATGTAATATGTATCCTGTCTGCAACCACAGGGCTTCCCGAACAAAATCACATCTGACAGTCCCTTAACAGCCCTGTCTATTAATTCGGTGGACAGATTGCGACGGCTCCACCCTAACACCGATCCCAGGGGAATTTGAAGTGGGAGCAACCACTCGTAGATTATCCAGGAGATAAGTTTTGTCTAAATCCGAGAAAGCGGAAACAGCGGTCTGTGATTGGAAAGTAATATCCGAGAACCAGGTTTGCTTTCAGATAGCGTTACGATAAAAATAAAAGGGGTGGGGGAAAAGGGGTGGGGGAGAACGACATCCGTTTAAGGAAAGGGAAGCATCCGATGTGTTATATGTCGGCGATATGTTGGGGGGGGGGCATAAAACGAAAGCCGTCAAGAAATAACAATAATATTTTTTTATGTGTCACCATAAACTGGCGCTATACAAAATAAAGGAGGATGGAAAGACCGAGGAGAAAAAGCACTAACCGGACCTCTACTAGATGGGTGCGTAGAGGACTGGGACTTAGGGTAGGCTTCTTGCCACCCAAATTCAAGTGAAGTCCAATGATTTCTACTAAATAGAAATCAATGATAAACTGCTATTGGGATAAGGCAAACTAATTTACAAAGGTTATCGAAAGCGGTGATGATTACTGAAAATCTGGGGAGACTTAGTGTGATTAAGCTGGATGAGTTTAAATATTACTGGGACCCGGGGAAAGCTTACGGGAAGTAGCATGCGATCTCTCTCTCTCTCTCTCTCTCTCTATATATATATATATATATATATATATATATATATATATATATATATATATATACTAGCAAAAGTACACGTCGTTGACTGGGTTCAAAAACAGCCTACAGAAAATGGGCTCTGATTTATGAAAGTATAATAGGTTATGAAAAGGAAGGGTTGTAAATTTGGGTTGAATTTGGGGGTATCAAAACCAAAGCAAAATATGATGAAAGTAAAAATAAAATAGATAGACCCCATAATTTATTATACAATACCTGTTCACACTGAAACATTTATCACAATATTCTGTGGATCTATTTTAAAAAAACCTTGTTAAACTTTGTGACATATTTCCATTCTATGGAGGTCAGGTGCGAACGAACACCCCATAATTTTATTATACCATATTTCTTCAAACTGAAACATAATTATAAAAATATACTTACGCAGATAGATATGAAAGGTCTTTATTAAAGTTTGTTCCTATTTCCATTCTTTGGAGGCCAGGCGCGAACGCAGACCCCACAATTTTATTATACCATCCCTATGTAATTTAAAACTTACTTATCAAAATATTCTGATGTACATCTATATCAAAAACACTTGTAAACGTTTTTTTTTTTAATTTTTTATTTCCATACTTTGTGGAGCAGGTGCGAACGCAGACCCCACAATTTTAATGAACCTCCGTTCTACCAGATCAAACATACCCATTCCTGTGTCTCGATACATCTATCATTATATGTAATCAGTTTTTTTAAAATAGTCAACTATATAGACGCCTATTCGTGACACACACACATACACACACACAGACATTCAGCTTTATATATATATATATATATATATATATATTACTTTTGCAAAAATCAACACAACAAAATATAAAAAGAGAACATCTTATTGTGTATTTTCTTATGTGTTACAATTGTTTCATAACCATTTGGACAATTTTAAATATTATATCATTTCAAAATATTCCAAAATAACTACTCTTCAGACGGCAAAATACACTATTTATACATATATGAATACATTCATAATCTCTATTTTAAGAAATCAAGAAGTTAGACCTACCTTCACACCCTCTTATATATATATATATTTTTTTTTTTTTTGATAGACTTCGAATTTAATAATCGTCTCAGTTTCGTATTTCTACTTTTTAAATAATATGTCAATCAATTACGTATTTTAATATTAATTTAACCTTTTGTATATATTTTTTTATTTTAATTAATAT
>NC_136517.1:92149998-92152498 GCF_053919585.1 Euprymna scolopes | reverse complement strand
ACTAGATATTCCAGTAAAAAATATAATAATTTTATAATTTAAAATATCGCAGTACTAAGAATTGATTATATAATGTTAAATTGGATTTAAAAAAAAATCTTAATGCTGTAATATTTTAAGTTATAAATTTATTATATTTTTTACTAGAATATCTTGTCCTTTTTTTCCAGTTTTAACAACTAGTCCTTTACTTTTCCATGTTTAAGCTTAGCCATATTACTTTTCATGCTCTGATTTTTCTATTGTAATATATATATATATATATATATATATATATATATATATATATATATATTATTGATTATTTTTTTGTCAATAATCACCGCTCGCGTTTTTTTTTTTTTTGTGTTTTATGTACTTCCGGTTTTATATAACCCCATGCGTTTTATTTCTTCTTAGTTCCCGTCTTTCGACGAAAACATCCCCTTAAATCTGGAAAAAAAAATGTTGAAGACAGTGAAAAATTTTTTTTTACTGTATGTATTGTTTTTAATACAATTTTGTTTAAGAATGCGCCATATTTGCCGTAGACCTACGTGTGCCCCCCCCCGCTTTCCCAGTTAGTTGCCAAACTTTTGCCAATGCCTCTTTCGATGAGTGTGTGCGTGAGTAAAATTAGATTAATAGACGTTATTCAAAGAATAGGAGAGAGAGAGAGAGAGAGAGAGAGAGAGAGAGAGAGAGAGAGAGAGAGGAGAGAGAGAGAGAGAGAGAGAGAGAGAATCTTCCACCTCCATTTTCTCTCCTTTCAGCGATCGTATTAGTCAGTGATTTTGGCTCGAATTTGTCACTGTGGCTATTTGGCGGTCATTTCAATCCAGTTAATTAAACTGGTCACACTTTATTTCTTCCTCTTTTTAATTGCGCCTTCTGCTGGGATAGCTTTGTAATAATTTATGTCAAAACTGGATACATCTCTGG
This sequence comes from Euprymna scolopes, assembly GCF_053919585.1. NCBI lineage: Eukaryota > Metazoa > Mollusca > Cephalopoda > Sepiida > Sepiolidae > Euprymna > Euprymna scolopes. The sequence continues at coordinate 92,151,577 of NC_136517.1, read as the reverse complement.
GTTACAAACATCCGGCTAGAGAACCAATCTTCGACGCGTAACTCCTGCGGAAATATGTCATACTAACTAAACCAGCCAAATACCTCGCGGTTCCGCATATAAGGTGACTCAGTTTAAAGAAATCAATATAATACTATGAAATCATTTTAGTCTGCAATATTCAGGAAAGTGGCAAAGAATTCAGTATTCAAATGTTTATTCATATCCGTCGACAGAGCTTTTGTCTTCGACTCGATATATAACTACTTCCGGTATTTTCCCCTCAAACTTCCCCCTACAATAAACAGAGATTAGCCCATTCCTGTATAGATCTGGTACCCAATGTATGTCGGCGTAATAGTAGTTCTATGCAGTTCTTGGAGGTACACTCTTCAAGGCTTTGACTTCTCTTATTCATAAGGGATTAGTTGATTGATAATCGCCTGAGGCGTCTCTACCGGGAATGACGATAAGGCTAAACTTAAGAAATTTCTTCATCCTCAGCAGGAGTTGGTATCTTGGAATGAGTCTTTGTTCGTATGAGTTACGTACATACATACATGCATACATATACATATATATAATTATAAAACTTAAATGACCTTGTAACGATGTATGTAACCCACTTTCCGGTTTATGACGTCCGGTTGCGCATGCGCGCATGACCTGTGCACTGAAATATTAACGTTATTATTTCGGAATTATTATTTAACATGAAAATAACTTAAACTTAATACAGAAATGAACGATGTAAAAAAAAAAAGCAGACAGTATTACAATTATTTATTTGGATAATTTAAACGCGAACAAAATAAAACAAAAGAACAATTGGGACGCTGAAATATTAACGTTATTATTTCGAAATTATTATTTAACATGGAAAGAGTGGGGTTTAAAATAACTTAAATGTAATACAGAAATACTATGTAATACGATGTAAAAAAAGCAGATATATCAAAATTTGAATTTAACTATGATAAGTATTATGGTATCTGTTCAGTGCAGATTTACCTATAAGTATGGCCAACCACTTATGATTCAGTAACTGTAATTTTTTTTTAAACAATAATCAATTATAATAAACAGAACGACTCATAGAAATCTATCTATATTCACTTTTCATTTTAATATACTTTCATAGAAACGTTTCTGTTATGTAAAAAAAACTATTTTCTTTACGTCACAAGTATCACGCTCATACATGGATTCCAAAGCTCCTATAACATACTGACCCAACGGGTCACGGGTAGTCTAGTATATGTATATATATGTGTGTGTGTCAATATTTAAAAATTTCATGATGTTGACCATCTTACCATTTATTTCTTTTATTTCAGTTGATACTTAACAATTCTTTAACTGAAATGAAGTAATAAATTGTAAGATGGTCAGCATTATGAAATTTGTGAATATGGACTTTTGTACTTTTATTTATGCTCTGTAATTACATTGAGTTTCTTAAATAAGGATTGGTACATAAAAAAGGAAGTATAAGTGAATAAAAATATTTCCGCAGAAATATATATATATATATATATATATATATAAATATATATATATATATAAATATATATATATAAATATATATATATATATAAAT
>NC_136517.1:92122498-92147498 GCF_053919585.1 Euprymna scolopes | reverse complement strand
TTTCTTTCTTTACTTTCATTATTCCGGTCTTTCTCCGCATTGTCTTTGGCTTTTAAAAAAAATTGGGTGGCATAAAATATTCAAGGAAGGCAGAGATGACAAGAGGTGTGAGAGAAGCAAGGAAGTCAGAATACCAGAGTTGATTAGCCAAATAAAAAAAATTTATGGACAAAGACAATCGTCTGTCTATAGAGAAAATTAGTGTGCAGTTTGATGCCAGTGTAGGAAAGTTCACAAAATTATTTGTAAGGAAATGCAGATCCGGAAGATTTGCGCGAATGCAGTAGTAAACCACTGCATTTTGTCACAGACTTTTTTTTTAACAAAGATAAGCACCTTCGTATAGTTTCGACTTTGCTACTTGTGCTATTTGGTTATTCCTTATGCTTAAGGAAATCTTTAGAGGCTGTCGTTATGAGACAATTGAGAAGATGAATTTGTTTGAACAGTAAAAGTGCATTGCAGCCGGAGGAGATTACTTCGAAGGAGGCTAGGGTTTCATGCGTGTACTATCAATAAAATTGCCCCTATAAAAAGTCGGAAAACTTATGAGAGACATCACGTGTATCATTAGTTATTAATCTCAAATCAAAATATGCAGTTAATTCACCAAATTTGAACCAACTCCATTAATTAGATCTTGTTCTCATCCGGGCACAGCTTCAACATTTGTGCGTATATATATCCAATATATATGTTTTATGTTTCATGCTGACGGGTGACGCATTGTATTTGCTACTTAATCAGCAATGCTGCTTTTGTGAGTTTATTGCCGCTAATAAAAATGATTATCGTTTCCCAATGGTCTCCCAAAAGCCAAGAGTTCGCTTTTAGAACCAGAATTATTGTGATTCTCTTATAAGAAAACAAACTGCTAACAATTGTGGTCGTGTCGTTCTTACTTAAAATGGCGTCCAAACACAAGATCAACCAATTCCGTTTTTTATTTATTAAAAGCCACACTTACGTTGTTCTCTCGTAAAACTAAAAACAACAGAAAAAAAAAATCCCGGCTAAATAGTCTTTGTGTGTGTGGAGCCGGTCTTAGGATACCTGGCGCCCGCCCGGAAACAGTTGCATAGTAAAGGGAGATAATGTAAATGCACCAGTACTTAAAAAAAAAAAAAAGAACATGTGCGTCTGTGACGTCACGTTCGATGTGTAAGCCTTGTCACAACCAAGACGGTAGATTAGAACTCTTTTTCTCCCTCTTTGTAAAAAAAAAAAAAAAAAAGGAAACTCAATCTAAACCCCGGGAGAAAAAAATATCTGAATACATGCCGAGGTATAAGATCAGATGGTTTATTATTTAGCTGTGAGAAACGAAGATTATCTTGACATATATACTCTTTAGGCGATCGAACCCGGGTACAAGCCACTTTTAACCCAAACCCCGAGCTCTGTAACTAATTGGCCAGCGTCAACGGCTATATGAGCTATATATTTGTATATTTTTATATTTTGGCAGCAAGTCATTATTCAAGCACGTCTGATTGAACACGGCAGTTATTCTTTTTTTCCGATTCTTGTATAATATATATATATTATATATGTATGTGTATATATATATATATATATATATATATATGTATGTGTGAGTGTATATATATATATGTATGTGTGAGTGTATATATATATGTATGTGTGTGCGTATATATATATGTACGTGTGCGTATATATATATGTATGTGTGAGTGTATATATATATGTACGTGTGTATATATATGTACGTGTGTGTGTGTATATATATATATATATATATATATATATGTATGTGTTTATATATATGTATGTGTGTATATATGTATGTGTGTATGTATGTGTATATATGTGTGTCTGTGTATATATACGTGTGTGTATATGTGTTTTTATATATATCTATATATGTGTGTATATATATGTGCGTGTATGTACATATATGTGTGGATGTATGTACATATATATATATGTATGTATACATGTCCTCCCTCTCTCTCTCTCATATATATATATATATATATATATATATATATATATATATATAAACATGGCTTACAGCACGAGAGCAATCTACATTCTATGGATTAGGAAAATCCAGAGTTCGACACACTACACCCGTAGAAGGTCGGAGGTTACATCGATCGAAACGTTGAAATAAAAAAAAACACTTAAGATGAGAACAATAATCGGAAGAATCTAAATAAGTATGTACTGTTCATATTTGGGAGCCTCCCCATGAGGACAGAGTTAGACACAAAGTCGGTTTTTAATGTGAGGAAAATCCAGGCCATCCTAAAAGATAGAAGCAAAAATAAAAATTGTCACAGTCATGAAGGATTTCTCCTACACTTACCGAGGACAGAAAAGATGCAGTGTAGCATCAGAACAGATACAACACTGTGCTCTTCTCCCGAATTCATTGTTACTTTAAAGTATATTCTGTGTAAACAGTTGTGCACTATTTCGCTTTTTGTATTTAATATAAATGCACCAAATCACATGTGATAAAAATAATCCATGCATTGGCGAATAGTGACTTTGTAGAGATATAGAATACTTGTATGGGGTAGACTTTTTCTAGCCCGGTAGAAATAGCCTTATTTTCTTTGTAGGAGCCTTCTATGTATTTGTTCAAATCTGTACCCGTGTTCATATACTCAACACCTATGCACACATTTACAAAGTTGCATTTGCGAAGTCTAACTAGTCCACTCGACAATGAGTTGGTGTTGTAGATACTATTGTAAATGCTATCGTCAGTTAATCTAACAAAGCTCTTTTCGTCCATCTTGTCGTATTTGAGAGTTTATTTGTACGCGCACTTGTCAGTTATCTCTTTAGGGATAAATTCACGTAGTTTATTTACTGATGGTTTGTCAAAAGGCGGTGGTGTTTGGTTGGGACGATTGCTGTTCGGGAAACGTCCAAGGATGTCATTAAATAACATCAATCAAGAAATTTATTGTCTTTTACCCTCTAGCCACCATTTCTCCCCTAACCTTTTCACCGCGGTATCGCGGCTTCCCTTCTCTCCACAATGCTCCAGTCCCCGCTCTCAGCTTCTTTTCTCTTGCTATCATAGCATTCTTTATGAGAAATAAAGAGAGAGAGAAGAGAGAGAGAGAGAGAGAGAGGAAGAAAGAAAGGAGATATGTGTAGGAAGAAAGACACGCACAGGAGAGTAGGATAAATAGAAAGACAAATAGGAGGGATAGGCACACGCGTAATTCACTAAGATAGAAAGTACAGGGAGGAGAGAAAAACGAAAAGTTGAATTGAGTGAAGTGAGAGAGAGACAGAGAGAGAGAGTGGAGAGAGTATACATAGTAGATGAGAGAGAAGGAGGCAGACAGGAGAGAGAGAGAGAGAGACCCACCACACACACATATAGAACGAGAGATGGAAAGAAAAAGAGAAAATGGAAACTGGGTACTAAGATAATCGATGAAATGTTGCAGCACTCTATTTTATAAAATTTAAATGGTGTAATTCTCCCGACAAGCAGCAAAATCGCACCCCTTCACAGTAGAGATCCATAGATGTAAGAAGGCCTTCTACTCTTGTAGTTTCTTCCTCAGAACTACTAGACTTTGGAATTCCCTTCTGGGTTCCTGCTTTCCTAACTGTACTGGCATGCAGAAGTTCAAGTGTAATGTGAACCCACATCTTGCTGCTCAACTCCCTACATAGTATCCCTGCAATTTATGTTCCTGATAGTATCCACCTACGTTAAAGTGGCACTATGCCTTTTTGGGTGTGAAAATGTAATTAAAAAAAAAACAGTGTGAGATGGAGACAGATGAAAACAAACAGAAGGAGAGAGAAATACGCACACAGATGAGGAGAGAGGGGAGGATTTAAAGTATGGAGAGAGTAAAAAGGACAGTGCTCGGAGTGGGAGACAGCGAGAGAGAAGGAAAGAAAGAGAGAGAGAGAGAGAGAGAGGGTGGAGGTGTGTGGAGAATAGTGTTGAGGCGATTAATCGGAATCGGGAATCGGAAAAATCGACAAATTTTGGAATCAGAAAAATTGATGCCTATTTTCCGATGCCAAAACGATTCTTTTAATTGTTTTTTTTTATTTGATTTTGTTTAAACCAAAATCTTTCATTGCTGGTAATATTGATAAAATAATAAATATTTATTGATTTTGAATTACCAGTAAAGCTAAAATCGATAGATCACTTTCGATAAATGTAATTTTATGTCTAGGAAAATATCTGCATATTTAACATGTGCTTTTTTTTTTTTTTTTTTTTTTTTTTTTAAGAAATCGGGAAAAATAACAATTCTATAGTTAAATATGTAGAGATTTATAAAGAATCAGAATCGGTAATTGTATCGGAATCAGGAATTTAGTACGAAATCGGTAATTGTATCGGAATCGGGAAAATATTACAATCGTCCCATCACTAGTGGAGAGACATACGCACACAAAAGAAGAAAGATGTTCCTCATCTGTATGCTGTTTCCTCACTCTCTTTATTTCTCTCACGACTCCTCTCCTCACTTTCTGCTCTTCCCGTCCTTCCTCCACAACCAGTCGTTGTCCGTCCTTTCTGGCTAAACTAAAACCAAACCTTTTGGAGATTGTGTCAGTTATTTACGCCTGTATCGCGTGGGTCACCGAAGGGTCATTTTCGAAGACTAATAAATAAATTTTAAAACCCAGTGTCGACACTTAAGCCGTGGCTCCTTTTTAAGATAATTTTACTTCCCCCTTTTTCCTTCATCCTTTTTCTCCGTCCAGTGCGATCGTAAAAGAAAGGCCGGGCCGGTTTTCGCCTTTCTTTAAACGAGGCTGATTAAACATTGCTGAGGTAGGCGAACATCTCCTCACGAGGCTCTACAAACGATTCCTGTTACTCGGAAGAAAAAAAATTGTAAGCGTGACACACAAAATAATACACACACCATCGTATTAGATTAGAATAGTCGCTGCATTCACTTATGATGTAGTTTACTGTCTGATTCGTTGTCCATACATTCTACATTTATGCTGTCTTTTATCTTTTATACCATGGAGTTTATGTTGTGCATGGGAGCATCTATAGTTATATATATCGGTGTATATATATATATGTATATATATATATGTATATATATATATATAAGTTTCGTGGTTAAATTTTAAATTCTGAAAAAACAACATATAGAGACATATATTCGATTTAAGAGTTTATTGCTTGACAAAGGAAATATAGAAGGGGTTATTTTAATTTTCTTAATCCATGGATTTTCAACAATGGCTCATATCATCAGAGGAAATGAAATGCAGTTAGCAAAATGTTCAGCTACGAATGGACGCTATTTTGCTTTTCAGCACAATTATCGAAAATCGTTTTTAGAGTGGTTGTGGATAATTATATGGAGAAAATTATACGAAAAGAGAAGTTGATAAAACTTGGGTAGTCCATTATCGGAAGGAGTCCAATGTCATTCGGGGTTATAAATCCGGGTGGCCAGAAAAAAATAGGCCCATGGGAGAAAGTTATATTCCCATATAGCGAAAGCGTACTGCTCCTTATTGGTATTTCGAAAAGTATACCAGGCAGCCTTATTCGTTGCTGCGTTGATTGTGTGTTATTTGCTGTGGTCCAAATGCTTTCTCGGTGTTGACAAATTATATCCGAAATTATATATATATATATATATGGAAATGTGTAAAAAAGAATACGAAAAGTATAAAAGCTTATAACCTTTCTTTATTCGTTTTCAATTGGTGACGTGCAGGAATACAAAATAATATTATGAAAAAAAAAATTAAAAAACTTTTTTTACAGGTACATATTTTCGACCGATCCTTCAGTCGTCATCGGTCAGTCGTCATCGGTATATATATATATATATATATATATATATATATATATATATATATATATATATATATATATATATATATATATAATTTATCATGAACAGGTAACTAAATCCAATATCTGGAACATTTTTTTTTGTTCTTGTGATTAAAGCAGGTGGTGTTTGATCAACACTGCTGGAGAGCCATGATGTAATATTTTGTTTTTAAATCCCCGAAACATTGATTCACGGTAAACAACTTATAATCCTTTAAATTAACATTAGTACTATGGTGAATTCAAGTTGATGCGTTGATTAATGACTTACTGACTAAATGGTTTTCTAACAAATGATAAAAAATATAGAAATTAAATAAGTTTTTTCATATAGTTTTAAAGGTTAAAGACCTTCCAAGACTATATATTTTAGGACATTTTTTTTAAAAGTAATTCAAGAGTACAGATTTCACAATACTGAAAACTTAAACTTCATATAAATATTGGTATGAATATTTTTAAGACAATCCAGTTAGATAAAAAAAAAACAAAAAAAAAACGACACAATATACGAGACGGAGAAATATTATAAATAAACATTTGGAATTAAATGCTATAAATTAATTATTCGATAAGGAATAAAAAGGATTAAAGAATTTTTTTCCTTGTTCCGTAGGTTCTTTAAATGGCTCATATCGTCAGAGGAAATAGAGTTAGCAAAATAATATGTATCTGCCATTTCCTCTTAGTTAAAAGATCTCGAAAGAGTTCTGACAGTTACAGTTCCCTTGAACTCGTCTAACAACCCTTCCTGTATATTTTATTTTATTTTTTTATATGTCGACATTTTCGTGGATTGGTTTCCGTATTTGAAATTTTTATATCGCGATTTCGTCCGTTCTCATCCGTGCGGTGCATTGCATGGTGCCAATCTTCCGTTCGATTCCAATTTCTGTTTTCTAGTTTTGGGGACTACTACTACTACTACTACTACTACTACTCTTCCTCCTTCTACTACTACTAGTATTAAATATATACGTTGCCGCCTAACTATTACCGGTCCTGAATATGACCTTAAACTATATACGATGAAGAGACCCCAGCTTGCAGGCTTTGGGAAGTGGGAAGCCACCTTTATGGCCATTGCTCCCAGGTCCACTCTGACCCGAAGTGTTAGTACCTGTTAGGGTCCCAACTACGGGTTAAATAGAAACTTACTTGAAAAAAAAAATATATATATTCTATTAAAATTTTTTTCTTCCGAATAACTGGATTCGGCATTAAATAACCTGAAAAGGGTTGATATGCCGTAAAACAGAAACAACTAAGCAACTAAGAATTACTAAAATTATTACTGTTAATAATTGTATCCTGTGGTTGCTGTAACTGCTACTATTACGAACTATAATGCTGCTACTACTACTGCTGATATTACTAGTACTGCTATGATCTATATTTCAACTGCTACTGACACTACTACTACTGGTACTACGAATTGTACTACTGGTACTTCTGATACTGCTACAACTGCTATCAGAACCGTATTGGTATTCTTAGTGACACTACTATTAAAACTACTACTACAGCTACTAACTATACTTTTATTAATGATGTTATTGCAAGGCCTCCGTCCAGTCTCGAAAGACAAAGGATAACCCCTGCAGGGTCAGCTGCACGTGTAATTGTGTGGGCTAGGGTTGCGCAATCTCTAACCACACTTCTCCTGGGTCGACACTGCTTGAGTCCAGTGGCAAAGAGAAATCCAGAACAACTGGAAACAATGCCGAGATAAGCGGGGAGCACATACAACACCTGGAAGTCTCAAATGGTCACCCATCTGGTACTGGCGAGGCTTATTGTTGCTTAACTTCGGTGATCTGACGGGAACTGGTGTGTGTGCTGTATATGCCGTGACGTGTTATTACGACTACTACTACTACTACTATTAGTACGAACGATACTTCCACCACTGCTGCCACTACTACTTGTATTTTTTCGTTTTTACCACAATTTGATTTTTAAGCAATCCTGTTATTAATAGCAATTCTTTACAAAATGACAAAAAAAAAAATGAGAAGCCAGAATCCCCCCCCCCATAAATATGACTAAATTCTGATAATTCTACTTTTCTTTTGAGCGATGCCAATGGAAGTTGGAAAAGCATCTGTTAAGAAATTTCAAAGCGCTTTCGTATTCAAGAATTGCACAAGGTTCTGCTCCCCCTCCTTCTTTTTCTTTGCTATTTCTTTTTTTTTTCTTTTTTTTTTCTACTTGGCCTTCGTCTCCGTTTTCTTCTTCTGGCCTTTTCTTTGCCGATGTCTTGTCTACACAAGGGTGAACGAGTGCATTTTGGATTTGGAATAAAAAAAAAAAAAAATAAAAAAATAAAATTAAAAAAACACCAAAAGAAACTCACAAATAAAAGAACAGAGAATTCGGGTAATTCATTTGTAGGGTGGATTTGTGAATGGTTCACCCCTGAGTTTAGAACATTTTTAGTGGGTCTAAAAAATAAATTCAATTTACTTTCGATTAAGCACTTAAAATTCACATCATCATATGATATCTATCTATCTATCTATCTATCTATCTATCTATCTATCTATCTACCTCTTGGTCCTGGATATGACCTTAAACTATATCCAGTGGTGAGGCTCCAGCTTGCGGGCTTTGGGGAGTGTGGAGCCTTTAATTGCCACTGCGCCCAGGTCCATTCTGACCCGGTGTGGTAGTACCTGTTAGGGTCCCAACTATGGGTTAAATAGAAACCATCTTGAAAACATTAAATATATCCTATTAAACTTTTTCTTCAAAATCTTTGGATTCAGCATTAAATAACCTGAAAAGGATTGATATGCCGTAAAACTAAACCAAAAGTAAAAGGAAAGTAAGTCTACCTCTCTTTCTCTCTTTCTCTCTCTCTCTCTCTCTCTCTCTCTCTCTCTATCTATCTATCTCTCTCTCCACTCAGACAGACATTGTAAAAAACAGCAAAAAGCATCTGTATAGTAAAACCTTGTTTTATTTCCTCAATTTTCCGTATTATCTTTTTGCACATACATCGGACGTATGGATTTATGATCTAAGAATTTTCGGAGGATCCGCAGTTTTACTTTTCGTGTAGACGTCTAAATTTATGTTAGGCTGTGCGAGGATATATATATATATATATATATATATATAAGGAACTTTGTGTGTCTGTGAGTTCGTTTCCCATGGATTCCGAAACGGCTGTGCCGATTTTTCTGAAATTTCACACGAACGTATTTTATGTGCCTGGCAGTGTTCTTAGATAAGCTTTGTATCGGAATGTCTTCGATAATCGTAATAATCCGACAAAGAATGTACAGCCGATTTCGACCACAGTTTACACTTTACACGGCCTAATATCACAAGTACTATTGAGAAGTTTTATTGCCACACAAGCAGTAAGGCTACGCATATAAAATCAACAGTATGTTCTATGATAAGGCAGAGGTGTGTTCGAAATGAAGGTATTATGGACTAAATCACTGCAGAGAAGCAGGTGAAGCTTTCTTTCGGTGCACAGAGATGGGTCCACAACTAGAGCAAGCAATCAATCGATTTGATTACAAAATGATCGATTTCACCGATTTCGATGACGATAAAAATATTCGTTGATCATCATTAACTCTCGGGCAACGTCGGGTTTCCCTATATCTATCTATGTTTCTCTCTCTCTCTCTCTATCTATCTATCTATCTATCTATCTATATATATATATATATATATATATATATATATATATATAGTTTGATGCTTCTATTGTTCTATCTTATATTTGATTGATTCAGCTTCTTTTGGGACTCCCTATATATATATATATATATATATATATATATATATATATATATATATATATATATATATATATATCAGATGCGCTGGATTGGACTCTTTGTTAGGATTGAGGATAAAAGCGTTCCTACACAACTGTTTTATGGCGAGATAGATGGAGGTAAAAGACTACAACATAAATCAAGAAAAAGGTTTAAGGATTCTCTGAAAAACACCTTGTTAAATACTTGATATGACTATACATAACAAGATCACTGTTGAGAGAAACCATCAGGGAAAGTTGTAAGTTTTTTTTTTTTTTTTTTTTTTTTTTTTTTTTTTTTTTTTTGACGAACAGCGTGTAGATCTTGCTGTCTTAAAACGTGTTTTAAGAAATCAGGACAAAAATATAATGTCGGCGAAATTACACCAGGAACTGAAGTGCCCTGTATGTGGCAGATACCTATTGACAGAAGCTGGTTTTGTAAATCATCTGAAATTACACAATCAAAGACAGGAACGACGGTTTTAGAGCACGCCCGGCAATGCTATTTCTGGTCTGATCTGCAAATCTAAAAGTGGCCTTACACGGCATTCGAGTATTCACAATATTAACATGCGATCACCTGTATAAGGAAAGTTTTTACGTCACATATATGTATTTTCATGTAGAACTAAAGCTGGATTAAAAAGTCACCTACGTGCACACAGCCACACAACAATTAACTGAAGAGATGGCAAACGCCGGTCAAGAAGTAGCAATCGTCGTTATCATCGTATCTATAAATATATTATGCGTGAGGGAGAATCTCATTTGCTGCTTCATGGTTTCGGTTGCACTTCGTTGTTGGTGTCGGGTTGGAGTGTTACTCTCTTCAGTTCTATGAAAACTCATGCTTTCCCAGGCTCAACCTTCTTTCTTGTAGGAAGAAGAGTTAGTTGATTGTTGATATTTTGAAGCGCTTTTATGGGGAAAGCCGACGGGGTTGATCAGGTATTTTTTTGTATGTCAGAGTGAACTTCACCAACTGCGCTGGCTTTTCAAAGCCCCATCTTTATTCTTCTTCTTCTTCTTCTTCTTCTTCTTCTCCGTCTTTTACTTTTATGTTCTTCTAATTCTATTTTCTTCTTTTGCCGATTTTTGTCTTTTTCTTCTACCTCTCTTTTTATTTTATTTTTTCTTCTTCTTCCTTTCTCATTTTCTTTTTTTACTTCCATTTTTTTATTCTTTTTTTTTCTTTCCTTTCGCTGTTCCTTTTCCTTACCCTCCTTTTTCGTCTTTTTTTTTTCGTTGGCATTTTTTTCTCACTGGTTTCCTTTTTGTTTTTCTTCTTCTTGTTCCCCCTTTTCCTTTTTTGTTTCTTTTGTCTTCGTTTTTTATTTTCTTTTTCTTTCTTTTTTCATTTTTCTTTCCTTTTTTCTTTTTTTGATTTTTTCTTTTTTTTCCTTTTCGCTTGTATTCTTTTACTTTTTGTGTAGTTTTTTTTGTGACTTTCGTTTTTCTTTTTCTTTTTCGCTTTCTTCTTCATTTATCTATTCTTTTTTTCTTCTTCTATCCTCTTTATAATTCTTTTCGTTTCTTTTTTCTTCTTTTCTTTCTTTTTCTTCTTCATTCTTATTCTTTTCTTCTTTCCCCTTTTTCTCCTATCTTTCTTCTATTCCTTCTTTAATCTTTTCCCTTTCTTTCTTTTCCACTTCTGTTTCTTTTTTCTTTCTTTTCCATTTCTGTTTCTTTTTTCTTTTCCTTTTCTTTCTTTTTCCTTCATCTTTTCCTTTTTTCTTCTCTCTTTTCCTTTTTTTTTGCTTTTCTTTCCTTCTTCTTTTTCTCCTTGTTTCTTTTTTCTTCTTTCTTCTGTTCTTTTCCTCTTTTTCTTTTTTCCTTTTTTCGTTTTTCCTTGCTTTTTTTTCCCTTTTTTTTTCTTTCTTTATTCTTCTTCGTTGTCCTTCTATTCTGTTTTTTCTTCATCCTCCATCTTCGTTTTTAGCATTAACCGCACGCACCAGACAAATACCAAGTCCCATCATTTCATTGTTTATATAAAACGAAAAAAAAAAAAAACAGCTTTTGGTATTTTTAGTAACAACTATCTTTATTGTATTTATTCTGTCATAAGGTCAGTGTACTCTAAAAACAGACAGGAAGTAGGGAGAGGGGGAGCAGTACTTTAGAAAAAAACGTGTTGATAACCGGAACGGCGATTAAATTGAAAGCAATCCGAGGATTGGAAAAGTCCCAAAAACACTTGGAATTCGAAATAAATCAAACAAACAATAATGGAAATGGCCGTCTTTCAAAAACTCATTGACCACCTGTTTTAGTTTGCCTTCGGGAAGGAGACACAGGAAGCTGAGCACAAACAAAAAAGCAAATGTTATCGATTCAATCGAAGAAAAGAGCAACCGGTACAATAACTCGATAAAAACCCAACCCATTCACAACATTAAAGCTGTTGCCTAATGGTCAGAGTTACTGATCGAATCGATGGTTGTTGACTTAATCACGGGCTTCAGATGAGTGTCGTCTAGCAAAATCGAAGCGCTGTGATACAGCGAAACAGTCTGTATGTAAATCGTTATAATTTGCATAGTTTAATTTTCCCCTCTTTCCATATGTATGTATAAGTGCGGCGAATAAAAGGTGATTTTGTGACTAGAATGGAATCCTCCGGGCATCAGTAATTATCTTTTCTTACGCAGACCCCGCAATTTTATTATACCATCTCTATTTTAGTTAAAACATACTCATCAAAGTATGCTTATGTACATCTATATAATAATAAAAAAAAAACACTTGTAAAGGTTCTATTTTAAATTTTTAAATTTTTTATAACCATACTTTGTGGACCAGGCGCGAACGCAGACCCCACAATTTTCCTGAACCACCGTTCTGACAGATCAAACATGCCCATTCTTGTGTCTCGATACATCTTCTATCATTATATGTTATCAGTTTTTTAAAATAGTCAACCATATAGGAGCCTATTCGTGACCAGACACACACACATTCAGCTTATATATATATATATATATATATATATATATATATATATATATATATATATATATATATATATATATATATATCGTTTCTTCTTCTACCAGAATATATGTTTACTGGGCACGAAAATTAAGGGACTTTAGAATTTCATTAATTCAATTCAATTCAATTCACTTCAAATCGATTGTACTTTTCTGATTTCATTTAAATTTCAACGACGAAAATAAAGAACCTGTATTTGCGCATGCGCTCAATTCACAGTCGTAAAATACAATATACAAAACAAAATGGCCGAAGCATGTGAAATAGAGAAGCTGCCGAGCTTTCACACCCGGAAGCTGTTTGCTTTGTTTCGAACGTTCTATATTGTTGAGAATATTTTTATGCGAACATTTTCCATTTGAATAACGAAATGAAATCCATCTTTTATCCATTGGCTGAATGCATTAAAGAAAGCGGACCTTTATTTTAACCTGATCGATTTCTAGATAAAAGGTTGTTTTCATATATACACCTAAGTATATATATATATATATCAAGTGAAATTGTCTCTGTGTGTGTGTCTGCGTATGTACATTTCCCTACGAAACTACTCTGTCAATTTTCAGTCTACAAACTCGAGCTTTGACATAAGGAGCATTGAGATTTGGCTGTCAAGGGGTCAAAGTTCAACGATTTGACCTTTAAAAACTCTACCAAACTCCACTGCCAATTTTGGGTCTAAACACTTGAAATCTTAGATGTAGGTTTTCTGAACGTGAATCTACCTGTTTAATATATATCTATAATATATATAGAGGGGTGTGAAGGTAGGTCTAACTTCTTGATTTCTTAAAATAGAGATTATGAATGTATTCATATATGTATAACTAGTGTATTTTGCCGTCTGAAGAGTAGCTATTTTAGAATATTTTGAAATGATATAATATTTAAAATTGTCCAAATGGTTATGAAACAATTGTAACACATAAGAAAATACACAATAGGATGTTCTCTTTTTATATTTTGTTGTCTTGATTTTTGCAAAAGTAATATATATATATATATATATATATATATATATATATATATATATATATATATATATATATAAGCTGAATGGCTGTGTGTGTGTGTGTGTGTCTGGTCACGAATAGGCTCCTATATGGTTGACTATTTAAAAAAAACTCATTACATATAATGATAGAATTATCGAGACGCTGGAATGGGTATCTTTGATCTGGTAGAACAGTGGTTCATTAAAATCGTGGGGTTTGCGTTCGCGCCTGGTCCCCAAAGTATTGAAATAAAAAAAATTAAAAAATTAAAAAAAAACGTTGACAAGTGTTTTGGATATAGATGTACATTAGAATACTTTGATAAGTATGTTTTAACTTAAATAGGGATGGTATAATAAAATTGTGGGGTCTGGGTTCGCGCCTGGCCTCGATAGAATGGAAATAAACACAAACTTTAATAAAGACTTTTCATATCTATCTGCGTATGTATACTTTGATAATTATGTTTCTGTTTGAAGAAATATGGTATAATAAAATTATGGGGTGTTCGTTCGTGCCTGACCTCCAAAGAATGTAAATATGTCACAAAGATTAACAAGGTTTTTTAATATAGATCCACAGAATATTGTGATAAGTGTTTCAGTGTGAACAGGTATGGTATAATAAATTATGAGGTTTATCTATTTTATTTTTACTTCCATCATATTTTGCTTTGGTTTTGATACCCCCAAATTCGAAGCTATCTCTTTACAACCCTTCCTTTTCATAACCTATCATACTTTTATAAATCAGAGTCCATTTTGTATAGGCTGTTTTTGAAACCAGTCAACGACGGGTACTTTTGCTAGTATATATATATATATATATATATATATATATGTGTGTGTGTGTGTGTGTTTATATAAATATATGCATGTATGCACGCATGTATAATGGTTGCATAGATAGGTTTCCGATATCAAACTTCAATGATACCTGTGGGATTATTAAAGAGTGCTCAATGCAGGACAGAGCAGATATTGGTTACATATGTGCTTAGATGAAACGAGACTCAAAGATCGACTCCTTTTATATATAAAAATATCTGCGTTTGGATTATGCTTTGAAAGAAAAGTGGGGAGTGTATAGTTCGTGACTGTGGATAGTAGAGGATTTTTAGAGAGGTGTGGTAAATAAAGGGGATATAGGTGGGAGGGGGAAGGAAGTACAATTCGGCCTGTGTGTCTCACTCATTTTTAGAAGAGTGTTAGATATTGGATTTCAGGGCAGTAGAAGGTTGTAAGAAATAAAACCGAAAGAGCATTGCGATTGTTCAATGTTTTAAAATATTAAATATTTTAGTAAGAAAAATAATGTTAGAAAAAGAAATTCAGGAACAATAACAAATACGGGAATATAAGTTAAGCAGAATGGAATTGTTTTTAATATATTTTAAAGACGCAATATATGAATTAGGAAGCTCGATGTAACTATAGAGAATATAACAAAAGTCTATATTCCAAATTTCAAAATGTTGACGATCTTAGCGTTTACTTCTTTAAGTAACTTGAAATGCTCAATTCTTGACAGCGCCTGTTTCGTAGCGCAGTTTATTTCTATATATATAAAATAGAAGCGTTCGTGTGTGTGCCTTTCTGTACAACTCTTCTACAGCTCAAATCACTGAGCCGATCATGACCAAACCTTACATAATGATTTTCTCCGACCTAGAGATCATGCACACCATTTTTCAAGGTCAGCGTCAAAGGTTAAGATCGAGATTTTTGCTGTAAGCTCGGCTACTTACTTGTCTCTTTCGAATGTTCCCTTTTTACGTATCGTTTTACTGACTTCGTCCTTGAGTGATGCACTGCTGCACGTGTAAATTACTACGAGTTCCCTTTCTCATACAGTTACAGCAATGCTAATGTATTATTATAATAATATTCGAAAACGAGGCTACATCCGAGGGAGGTCACTCTCATATTCTTTCCCCCTTTTCTATTCATATCGCTATGCTGCGCCACTTTTTTTTTTTTTTTTTTTACATTTTCACCACAAACAAGGCACATTGCCACTTTGGTGTAGGGGGGTAATATCAGGGGCAGCAACTACTGAGGCACTATGTTGGGATTTGGGCAGCAAGATGTCGGTTCACGTTACACTTGAACTTCTGCATGTCAGTACAGTTAGGGAAGCAGGGACCTGGAATGGAATTCCAGAGTCTAGCGGTTCTGGGGAAGAAACTACTGGAGTAGAAAGATCTTTTACATCTAGGGATCTCTACTGTGTGGGGGTGGGATTTAGCTGCGTGTCGGGTTTGTCGATGGTTTCTACGTCGTGGGAGCACAAGTGTCTGCAGTTCGTCAGAGCATTCACCATTAAAATACTTGTATAACAAGCAGACGGATGCAACGTTTCGTCGATGGGACAGAGGCTGAAGCTTAGATGGCAGTTCAGGGCCTATCATATTGGCGACTCTCTTTTGAACCTTGTCTAGGAGCGAGAGACTAGCAGCAGATGCACCAGCCCAAATGTGACAACAATACTCTAAACATGGGCGAATGGTGGCTTTATAGAGGTACAGGATACTTTCAGGTGTTAGTAGTTTTCTAGCACGGTAGAGAGAGCCTACCTTTTTCGCAGCGGCCCTGGCAATGTTTTCAATATAATTGTTCCAACTCATGTTTCCTGTGAACGTTAGGCCAAGCAGTTTGAAAGATTGATTGTGGTGTAATGGTAGTTCTCTTAATGATAATAATAATGATAATGATAATGATAATAATGATGATAATAATAATAATGATAATAATAATAATAGCAGCAGCACTGACCAGACCTTCGCTGGACAAATGCAAGGATAACTGGTACCTTGAGGAGGCTTATTTCCACTCAAATTCCAGTAGAGACCAATGGCCGCTGCTAGAGAGAAATCAATGGTAAGCGGCTGTTGTAAAAATGCAAATTCATTTGTAAATGTTCACGAAAGAGGTGGCGAGTACTGGAAATCTGGGAAGACTTGTTGTCACTCAGCCTCCAGGGAACACCACAGAACCAAGAAGAAATTCTTTATGACCTGTGTGAAAGCTCCTTATGAGCCAATAATAATAATAGGCGCACCAGGAACAATTCCGAAAAACTTTGAATAAAAAGAATGGGAGAAATTGGAATCAGAGGAAAGTTGCAAAGATACAACGTATAACCATAATGAAAACAGCTGCATTATTCAGGAACACTTTCGAAGGCGGAGATAAATACACATGAGCCACATGCGCGGACCAGACAAATTTCTGTAGAGGCAAAACACGAAGAAGCGTTACATGGAACCCAGAACACTGAAGCTGCATATCTACAAGTTCTCTATCCCTTCAGCCACCGCCTCTCATTGCCTCATCACCCCCCCCCCAAAAAAAAGTAATGCCAAATAGTCGAGAAGAGTTAAGAAGGATGAAAAGACTGAGGATAGAGCGCTGACCAGACCTCTGTTGGATAAGTGCCAAGAGAACTGCGACCTTATTGCCACTCAAATTCCAGTGGAGACCAATGGCCGCTGCTAGCGAGAAATCAATGGAAAGCGGCTTTTGCGATAACGCAAATTTATTTGCAAATGCTATCGTGGAGTGTACTGGAAATATGGGGAGGTTTGTTGTTACTCAGCTTCCAGGGAACACCACAGGTTGTTTTCAGGGAGAAATATTTGATGACCTGTGTTAAAGCTCCTTGTGAGCCAATGCTATAATATTTCTTTTTATAATAATACACAAAAAAATCTTTTTTATACTTATTATTGTCAGTTATTATAAAGATTAAGTTTCCTTTTTCTTTATAAAAACTTGATTTGCATACGATATTATTATTTTCTTTTTCGTTATTGTCGATTTTGATCACTATTCACGAGAACAAGAACACGCTATCCATCTGTATTAAAGACACCGTTCCGTTTGTAATTCCGTGCAGATTCCAGAGTTCGACAGAAAGATTCCCGAGTTCGATAAAATACACCCGAAGACGTCCGGAGGTCGCATCGGCCGAAATATTGTGAAAATAACACTCACGATGAGAACAGTAGTCCGAATAATCCAAATAATACGCATTGGCAATCCTCATCTAAAAATTTCGGAACCATAAACCCCGCAATAAATGTTTATCTATTAGATTTGCATCTATCCAAAATGGACATTTTTTTTTAAAAGAAACTAATCGCCAACATTTGATGTTGAAGAAACGGGAATGAATGTCTTTTAATTAAAGAAAAAAAGAAAAATGTTATTAGTCATAATGGCCGCGTACGGACGATAGTGGAGTGATGAGTTCCAGCCGAACGGAAGAACATCAACATTGGAACCATTGGAACTCTTCAGAGAATGAAGTCTTAAAGAACCTCTCTCTCGCAAAAAAAAAAAAAAAAAAAAAAAAAAAAAGCAAAGGAAGATATTCTCTAAATATCAATAAACAAATAAAGAAGTACAATTTTACCGTTGAGATGCTTCTTCGTTCTTGGAGCGAAATTCGAAAATCGAGATATGAAGTTTACAATGGAACCAATCGTATACATGACTGCCTTGTCGCAAACATGAACATAATAAAAAATTACGAAAAACGATGAGCAGCAAATTAATTGTTAATGAAGATAGTTTTCGAAGAAAATTAGCGAAAATTCAAAGTTTTATTTAAAAAAAAAGAATAAGGAGAAGAGGTCGTATCGTAACGGGGGAGATAATTAGTTTTTAAAACTGAAAATCTTAAGCCAATTTCAAACTATGTATTATCTCCCTTGTTTTATTTTTTTTAAATTTTTAAATATGGCGATGCGTTTTTTTCTTTTCTTTTCGATAAAACTTGAAGACTTTTGGTTTATTTAAGAGGTCGTATCGTAACGGGGGAGATAATTAGTTCTTAAAACTGAAAATCTTAGGCCAATTTCAAACTATGTATTATCTCCCTTGTTTTTTTTTTAATTTTTTTTTAATATGGCGATGCGTTTTTTTCTTTTCTTTTCGATAAAACTTGAAGATTTTTGTTTTATTTAATAATGTAGTATTATTAAACTAATTGAGGCACGGCGATTAAGTAGATATCATTGCTATTGCATATGGTGTGGCATAAATACTGCTACAAAATAAAACTCTGGTTTATCTCAACAAAATAATTTATTACAAAACCCAATTGACTACAAAGAATAACCAAGAGCGTTAAGATCACGTGATGAGGGAGGTCATTCTTCTTTCCTGATCCTGGATGAAGTTTGTTTCTACACCACTGCTGTGTTACATGAGAAGTTTGGCTTGTCACACCATCTTGTTGGAGGGTTCAAACTTCATCACCAAACACAGAATTATACCATGGGGTTAGTGCACCTTCAAAAATGTCCTCAATGTAACATTCTTTGTTAGTTTAGACCCTTTGATGGAAAAAAACAAGTGGAGATTTCCCGCTTTTAGAAGAAAGCCAACAGACCGTAAGTCTAAGACTCGAGTTTCGCCCTCATTTGGGCTCATCAGTTAGACACACTCACACATATATATATATAGGGTGGGGTATGAATACTGTTAAAAAATAAAACTCATATGTTATCTCAACAAAATAATTTATTACAAAACCCAATTACAGAAAATGATTAGCAAATGCTGAATGAACAATATGGTATAAGTATTTTTCAAATTGTTACGTTCAAGCTTTCACTGTTATATATTGGTTATCATTGAAGGTACCATTTACGTTTTCTATAAAACATAAGAAGATTCCGTGTGCGTATGATTGTCTCTAATATAAATGGTTGCGTGTTTGATTATCATAAAGGGAATCGTGTGTGTGACATGTATTTTCAGAACCTACCTCTGCTTCTTCGATGTTGGACCATCTGGAAATTTCTCATCCTGGAGGGAGACTTGATACCTGTTTGACGAAGATTTATCACTCCAAGACGATGAATGGGTTTTATAGTTTTTATTTCACTTTCCCCAGAGGTCCTGCAGAAGTGGAAGTGAAATCGGCTTGTGTGGGTTCTTCTTCTACACACGTCAGCGTTCGTCTCCCCCCTCCCCAGTTAAGAGGGGGAGACAACGGAAAAACCGTCCGTCTTCTTCAAAGCCCAAATCAAATCTCACAGATCTAGCCAACCCTGACCACGTCACATTTACGTAATCTGGTCAGCTGACCTTCGGTTCTGGTAAACGTGTCTACCTCCACGTTTACTCACCCCTCTCTCTCGCTCTCTCTCTCTCTCTGTAACATCACTACACCACGAAGTCTTTTGGGAAAATTATGTATAGCAGCAAGCAAAACATCTAATGACATTTTCTCCCAGCATTTGTTCAATTTTATTTTAAAAGCTTCAATATTTTTACAATGAGTAGAGCAGGCTTCACTCTCCAGGATTGACTACAAAGAATAATCAAAAGCGTTAAGATCACGTGATGAAGGAGGCCATTCTTCTTTGCTGATCCAGGACAAACAGTTGTCTCTACACCACTGCTGCGTTACATGAGCAGCTTGGCTTGTCGCACCATCTTGTTGGAGAGTCCGAACTTCGTCACCAAACACAAAATTATACCACGGGGTTAGTGCACCTTAAAAAAATGTCCTCAATGTAGTGTAGTATCTGTTTTGATATCCACTTGAGTTTATTTTGTCCTTAGTCAGTGCAGGAGAAACCCTTCTATACTAAGGTAATTTTTATTTTTGCCTACGTCCAGAGTGGCTATTTTTGGCGAGGCTGGTTTTCTTCTACATTTAAAACGACCTTGTGTCACATTTTGCTTCCTTTTTTATATAAAGGAGTCACCACTTATCAAGGCCCGGAAGCCATTCGACGATAAGGGTAAAGTAGTCGATGGGACAACATCCTAGTAATCGTTAGTAGTGGAAATTTGGTAAATTGGATTATTCATCAAGAATTTGTTTACGTTGGACTTGAAGACGACCATATTGCAGTCAGCTGGAAAGCAGGCAAACGGATGGGAGTTTCACAGGCGTGCAACATAAATAAGTTTTGTTCATGGAATCTACGGTTAGGCTTAGGTACAGATACAGAGTGAGGGAAATTATCGATAATGGTTTCAGCTTCCGTGATGAAGCAAATAAATGCTATTAATTATATTAATTTTTCGGAACTTGTACAGTTTAATCAAGACATTAAAAACTGAAAATATGTAAAAAAAAAAAAAAAAAAAAGGTTATATTTTACGTATCCGTTTTGGTCTGAAGATCTCCGAAAAAAACATTTCATTTAATTTGATCGAGTAGTTTTGTTTTTTTTTACTGCGGAAAAAAACACGTTTTAGGGCCATTATGGAAACATTTTAACACGCCACGGGGAGATAACTCCCTGTAAAGCGCCGACACTCCCTCCCCATCTTTAATTCTAGCTTTTCTTCCTAAAAATCGAACCTTTTGCTCGGTATCATAACAAATTGTTTTTTTTCGCTCTAAAAAAATAAAATAAATAAATAACAAAAAATAAAACTACTTGATGAAATTAAATGAATTTTTTTTTTCGGAGAACTTCATTCCATAACGGATACGTACAATATAACCTTTTCACGATATATTCAGTATTTTTTTTTAATGTCTTGATGAATCGCAAAAATGATACACATAAAATGGAAATCTGATGAGTTTTCTTGAATATAAAACAAAAATGAAAAAATGTTTTTGTTAAATCCAAAAAGAAAAGTATGTCCGCATTTAAAAATTAAGGGGGTTTATCCGCTAAATCCCCGACCCTGCATCACCAAAACTAAATTCCTACAATTTTAGTCAATTTTAGAATCGGAATCAGTGATTATATCAGAATCAGAAATTCGGACCAAAATATCTAATTGTATCGGAATCGGGAAACTGGAAGAAAATTAGTGATTTCATTAGAATCAGGAATTTTAAATTGAATCGGTAATTGTGTGGGAATCAGATAGTCTGTCAAGTCTTGCTTTTCTTCTCTTCCATTTTCCGTAAGGTCCCCCCCTATCTCTTATTTCTTGCATATCTTTCTGTCCCCATCTCGAGTTTCCCCACAACCGTTTTATTCTCATTCTCTCGGAAGTCTTTCTTTCCAATCTCTCTTTTCTCGGAAAGCTTTCTTCACCTATCTTTTTTTTTTTTTTTTAATTTTCCCCCTCTCCCCTTTCTCGAACTTCTGTCTTTCTCCGCACCCCCGTTTCATAACTCTTTCATTCATTCGCTTCTCTTTTTCGCTACTCTTTCTTTCTCCGCCTCTCCATTCTCGCAACTCTTTCTTGTTTGTCTGCCCTTTCTCGACACCCTTATTTTCTCTCTCCCCTCTGCATCGCAGCTCTTTCTAACTCCGTCTCTCCTTTTCTGGCAATTCATTCTTCCTCCGTCTCCTCTTTCGCGCAACTCATGTTTTCTCCGTCTCTCCTTTCTCGAAACTGTTTCCTTCCATGTCTCCCATTTTTCGAAAATCTTTCTTTCCATCTCTCCCATTTCACGAAACACTTTCTTTTCCTGCGCCCCATTATTCGAAACCCTTTTTTCTCCTGTCTCCCATTTCACGAAACTTTCTTCCCATGTCTCCCATTTCACGAAACTTTCTTCCCATGTCTCCCATTTCACGAAACTCTTTCTTCCCATGTCTCCCATTTCCCGAAACTCTTTCTTCCCGTGTTTCCCATTTCACAAAACTCTTTCTTCCCATGTCTCCCATTTCACAAAACTCTTTCTTCCCATGTCTCCCATTTCACAAAACTCTTTCTTCCCATGTCTCCCATTTCACAAAACTCTTTCTTCCAATGTCTCCCATTTCACAAAACTCTTTTTCCCATGTCTCCCATTTCACAAAACTCTTTCTTCCTATGTCTCCCATTTCACGAAACTTTCTTCCCATGTCTCCCATTTAACAAAACTCTTTCCTCCCATCTCTCCCATTTCACAAAACTCTTTCTCCCAACACTTTTTTCCATTTTCTCGCAACACTCTTTTTTCCTATTAATCTCTTTCTTGCAAGCATTTCTTTCTTTACTTTTCTCTTCCCGGAAGTTTTTCTTACCTATCTCTTTTTTTTTTTGCAAGTTTTTCCTTCCCCGTCTTCTCTTTTTCGAAACTCATTATTTTCCCGTTTCTCCACTATTGCAACGTTTCTTCCTTTCCGCGTCTCCCAACTCTTGTAACTCTTGTCTCCCTTTTCTCGCATGCTTTTCTTTCGTTTTTACTTCTTTCTCGAAAGTCTTTCTTTTCCGCCACGCCATAATAGTGTCTGGTCTTTGAATGACGTTAATTTGTAGATGAAGTGTCACTAAGTGCAAGTCAATATTTTCATTCTACCCTGAATGAACCCTCTTTCTTTTTCATCTCTGCCAAGGTTGAGTTTTAGATGAGGGGTGGGGGGGCATAAGGTTGCTCAATACTAAAACATAATAATAATAATGATAAAGAAAATAAAAACAAAACAAAAAAAATAACATTTGAAGCCTTGGACTATATTTTTTTTTACATCTTTATTGTTCGCCTTCCCAAATATTATGGAAGCATCCATGGCTGTCAACGGAAACGTTCCAGCGTTTCTGTGTCAATATGGAAGGCTTCAAGGTAAACAAGTGCTTCTTATCCTCTGAGCATTACCCTTAAAGAATTTTTTATGACAATTTTTTTTATTTTTGTAATCGAAAATTCCTCGGATCATGAATGATCCATGGACTTTCTTCATCAAATGACGAAGTAAAATAACCCTCTTTCCTTTTTTTGGGGGGGAGGAGCGAGCTGTTTTATTTATTTTCTGTATATTGTGAACCTCTTAATGAATAATCGTATTTGAACTACTACTACTACTACTACTACTACTACTACTAATATTAATAATAATATTTGCTGTTGTGTCGTTACACAATAGTAAAAGAAAATCAAGTCGAGGTGTATTAAAATGACAGATACAATGGAAGGAATACGGGTATAACTGACTAGTGCTCAGCTAGGCAGTGGAGTACTGTCGCTCCTTCCCACCGGTGTAGACATTACTGGCACTATATATATAGTGAGAACCGGTGTAATTTCAATTATGCAAAGAAAGGCCGGTATAACAACAGCTACAACAACACCAACAATAATTATAGTAATAATAATAACAACACCAACAATAATTATAGTAATAATAATAATAACAACAACAACAACAACAATAATAGTAGTAATAATAATAATCTTCGCTACAGGGATGTCTGCAAGCGTGACATGAAGGCTCTCTCGGTGGACAGGAATACATGGGAAGCCTCTGCAGCTGACAGAACTGCCTGGAGGAAAATGATACGCCAGGGGATTATCATTAGCGAGAGGACCCTCCATGTTGAAAACGCTGCAAAGAGAGCTAGGAGAAGAGAGCGAGTGTACAGGCGGAACAGCCGGACGAAGCGGCAAATTGCATAACAACCTTCGTATGTCAAGGCTGTGGCAGACTATGCAAATCAAGAATTGGTCTCTACAGTCACACAAAAGGATGCATACAGGCAACATCTTAATACGGCGTTGATCCATAGTGGTTTTGACTGACGGATGCCACACACAACAACAACAACAACAACAACAACAACAATAATAATAATAATAATAATAATAATGCAAATGCTATCGAAGGAGGTGGAGAGAGCTGGACGTCTGGGTAGACTTGTTGTCACTCAGCTTCCAAAGAACACCACAGGTTTCCAATCAGATTGTTTGTTGACTTGTGTGAAAGCTCCATGTGAGCGAATAATAATTATAATCATAATATTAATAAGTATTATTAATATTAATACTACTACTAATAATATACCACACAAAATATTCGTGATGGGGCAAAGAGGATGGAGAGAGAGAGAGAGAGAGAGAGAGAGAGAGAGGGAGCCTTCACCAGCTATTCGCTTGAAGAGTACGGCTAATTTTCTTTATTGTTTTTTTTTTAATGAAAATCGCTCCGGACAAGACAGGAAGCGGCGTGATGTAAAGAGCTCGTCAATTCTAAAAAAAAAGAAAGAAAAAAAAGAAATCGCCCACGAGAGGTGTCATGTGGATAGATTCTTACCTCACTCATGTTATGGGCGGACTAAAGGGCAATGCAAGGGAAGGGAGAGTTACAAGGTTCACTCTCTATTCTCCTAGTTTGATGGACAGATTCGACTCCCAAAAACACATTTCTTCCTCTTGTCAAAAAGCATCACTCATGGAATGCGAGAACTAAAGAACAAAATAAGGAAAGCGAGGGTTACGAGACTGCCGAAAGTAAACATAGGGTCCACTTTCTATTCTCCTAAACTGCTACAATACTGGGAAGTTAAAAGGGGGCTAATGGCTACCCAAATCCTAGAGAAGGCCAAATGTGGCTACCAGTAAGCAATCAATGGTAAAATGCTATTGCGATAACATAGTTGTCGAAAGAGATGGAGAAAGCTGTAAATATCGGAAGAGATTTTGTCAATTACACTCGAAGAGACACCTCCGATTATATACAGTGTCAATATATATAAGGAT
>NC_136517.1:92077498-92114998 GCF_053919585.1 Euprymna scolopes | reverse complement strand
GGCTAGACAATCGAAAGGAGAGGCTATCGGCGAAAAAAGCGACCCCCCCCTATAGAAAAGTGCTCAGTTCAAGGTGAAGATATTAATGCTTTTAGCCAATTTTTCGATATTTGTCGTATGAATAATCGAACTTTAAAAGGATACTGATCTTGGTAAAATCCGTCGCCTCTATTGAAAGTTTAAGGCAGACATGCAAACGGACATGCATTTATATATTCGTAACTAAAAATTTTCGACCCAAATTGCTGAAAAAGCTTGCCCTATCTCTGAATACCCTTTATGTAAAATTTCAAATGTTTAGACCAGAAATTGTCTGAGTTATTTGGTAGAGACCGCAGAGGTCAATTTTTTTTAAAACTTTGACCCCTATTATGACCCCTTAATATTTATTGTTTTGGGCTCAAATTAAGTTATTAAGTTAGATCTATGCCCAAGAAACCTATATCTAAAATTTCAAGTGTTTACACCCAAAATTGTCGGAGGAGTTTGGTAGAGTTCTCAAAGGTCAAATTGTTGAACTTTGATTCCTTAACAGCGAAATTTCTGCCGGAAAACTGATTACATAGATGTTCCCAAATCTCACTACCCTGTATATCAAATTTCGAGTCTGTAGACTTTAAATTGACACTCATTGCGCAGGGAAATGTACATACACAGATATACACACAAACAGACAGATACACGGACACGTTCAGATTTATATATATATATACTAGCATTTCAGCCCAGCGTTGCCCGAGTGTTTGGATGTGTATGTTGAACAAAAAAAAAAAAGTGGTAGTAGGAAGACAGGATCGAACCCGTACGGCAAAGGAGGAAAAGAATGGGGTAAAACCTAACGTTTATGCTGTTACGACCACCGCCAAATCGGAAGCGACATTTTAAAAATTAAGGTTAGACAATCGAAAGGAGAGGGTGACTTTCAAAAATATCGGCGAAAAAAGTGACCCCCCCAGTAGAAAAGTGCCAAGTTGAAGGGGAAGATATTAATGCTTTTAGCCAATTTTTCGATATTTGTCGTAGGAAAGGTCGATCTTTAAAACGATACTGAACTTGGTAAAATCCGTCGCCTCTATTGAAAGTTTAAGGCAGACATGCAAACATACATACATACATGCATTTATATATTGGTAACTAAAGTTTTTCGACTCAAACTGCTGAAAAAGCTTGCCCTATCTCTGAATACCCTTTATGTAAAATTTCAAATATTTAGACCAGAGATTGTCTAGTTCTGAACAGGAAATTTAAATTAAAAATGTGGTCATTCACTTTAGAGGGCACTTCTTTTGAATAAAATTTAACTGAAAAATTTTGAAAACTTGAAAATGTCAGAAATAATAAAATCATTTTATTTACTTTTATTGTTGTTGTAAGTTAGACATATTTCGTTATAAATATCATCTTCATCAGGGTAGAAAGTCCTGTACGTAGTTTTTTTTTTCTTTTTGTTTTTTGTTTTTTCTTCGTTTTGATGTTCAGGGTAGAAAGTTCTGTACGTAGTTTTTTTTTCTTTTTGTTTTTTGTTTTTTCTTCGTTTTGATGTTCAGGGTAGAAAGTTCTGTACGTAGTTTTTTTTTCTTTTTGTTTTTTGTTTTTTCTTCGTTTTGATGTTCAGGGTAGAAAGTTCTGTACGTAGTTTTTTTTCTTTTTGTTTTATTTTTATTTTTTCTTCGTTTTGATGTTCAGGGTAGAAAGTCCTGTACGTAGTTTTTTTTTTTCTTTTTGTTTTTTGTTTTTTCTTCGTTTTGATGTTCAGGGTAGAAAGTTCTGTACGTAGTTTTTTTTTCTTTTTGTTTTTTGTTTTTTCTTCGTTTTGATGTTCAGGGTAGAAAGTTCTGTACGTAGTTTTTTTTTTCTTTTTGTTTTTTTGTTTTTTCTTCGTTTTGATGTTCAGGGTAGAAAGTTCTGTACGTAGTTTTTTTTTCTTTTTGTTTTTTTGTTTTTTCTTCGTTTTGATGTTCAGGGTAGAAAGTCCTGTACGTAGTTTTTTTTTCTTTTTGTTTTTTATTTTTTCTTCGTTTTGATGTTCAGGGTAGAAAGTTCTGTACGTAGTTTTTTTTTCTTTTTGTTTTTTATTTTTTCTTCGTTTTGATGTTCAGGGTAGAAAGTTCTGTACGTAGTTTTTTTTTCTTTTTGTTTTTTGTTTTTTCTTCGTTTTGATGTTCAGGGTAGAAAGTTCTGTACGTAATTTTTTTTTCTTTTTGTTTTTTGTTTTTTCTTCGTTTTGATGTTCAGGGTAGAAAGTCCTGTACGTAGTTTTTTTTTTCGTTTTGTTTTTTGTTTTTTCTTCGTTTTGATGTTCAGGGTAGAAAGTCCTGTACGTAGTTTTTTTTTTTTTAATTTTTTTTTATTACATTTTCCCCCCAAACAAGGCAAATTGCCACTTTGGTGTAGGGGGCTACTATCAGGGGCAACAACTACTGGGGTACTATGTAGGGATTTGGGCAGCAAGGTGTCGGTTCACGTTACACTTGAACTTCTGCACGTCAGTACTGTTGGGGAAGCAGGGACCTGGAATGGAATTCCAGAGTCTAGCGGTTCTGGGGAAGAAACTATTGTTTTCTTTTTGTTTTTTTCTTCAGGGTAGAAAGTCCTGTACGTATTTTTTTTTTGTTTTCTTTTCTTTTTTTTTTTTTTTTTCTTCGTTTTGGTGTTCAGGGGTATGTAATACCTCTGAAGTGTGTGACCATATTTTTACTTTAAATGTTTGTTTATTCCTAACTGTACACGATCTTATATCACACCAAAATAATATCTAACATATATTTCGTTATTCATCGTAGCATCTCACTCTGCATCATCACTTCCCCATCACACACACACACACACACACACACACACACACACACACACACACGCACACACACACACACACACACACACACACACACACACACAAAGATGTCCACTCCTTTCGGATATAACCGTCTCATCTTGTTTACCTGCCGTTTTCTCCAATTTCCTAGATGCGTCCACAAATCAATATAAGAAAGTCGTTTTGTCGGTACACATGCCACGCTTTAATTTCAAAGAGCATTTCTATACTCGTTTTATTGGTCCCCCGACAAAGACTTTTCTCAATAACTACGCCTTGGAATTTTTTGAAATTTTGCACAAACATTAAACATGATATGAGTAAAAAGAAAGTAACGGAACAGATTCTCCGGGAAAACTCCGGTTGCCCCACCCCCATGGGCGCCTTTCTTGTTAAAATGATTTAAAATGTACACATTTGTGCTTATTAAAAAAAAAAAATGATGCTTTGGATTTTTATAAAACTTCCTGAAAAGTTGTAACTAACTGATTTCTATATCATTTTGTTTGTCTATACTTCGCGATAACTCTTGGGTGTGCCACAGGGGCTGCTTTAGGGAGAATAAAAACACTTCCTTTTTGGGACTACTTTAACATATTTGTCCACAATTTTCTGTGTTAGCAGTTTTGCATGGTGCTGAACTCAAATTTAAATATGTTAAGGTCTTGGTGACTTTTTGGGACTAAATGGGGGGGGAGGCGCAAATGATGGACTTAGTCATTTCTTTTTTTGCATGGTGCAGAACTGAGATTTATATATGTTAGTCTAAAACTGCACAGTTTGTTCATTTTCACCAGGATTTGACGTCCCCTGGGGACTTTGGGGACAAAATGGAGGGGGCGGGCAAATGCTGAACTTAGTCATTTTTTATGCCTCGTTTACTGTGCACTCACAGGGGACCATGTATGATTCACTTGTTTTAGGTATTGTCGACCACGCGGTGCCTTCAATAAGTTTCCAGACGTATAGACACTTTTATTGATAGTACACATATGAAACCCTTCGAAGTAATCTCCTTCAGCTTCTATGATTTTGGAAGGCTACATGGAAATCCTCTTGTTTGAGCCTGTCAATGGTCCTCATAATAGCCTCTTTCAGCTCCTCAGTTATCTCCTAATGACAGCCTCTTAGGTTTTCCTTGAGCTTAGGGAATAACCAAAAGTCACAGGGAGCAAGGTCTGGACAATAGGGAGGGTGAGGAATTGTTTTGATGCCCATGACAACGTCTTTCTTTCTGATCTTCTCTGAGCATCACTGGGACAAACTTCGCGCAAATCTTCCTCATCTTCGGTTTTTCAAAAATAATTGTGTATACAGTTCCCACACTGACATCAAACTGTGCACTTATTGTCTCTATAAACACACGGCGGTGCTTATCCATGAAATTCTTTATTTGGCCAATCACCTCTGCTTTTCTGACTTACTTACTCCTACCACACTTCTCCTCATCTCTCACAGACTCCCTGGCTTCCTTGCATCTCTTATGCCACTGAAAAAACTGATGATCGATTCATTCAAGATGGTCCAAAAGCAGCCTGAAGCATTCCATACGTTTCTGTGGCATTTTTCCCCAGGTTTAAACAGAATTTTATTGCATATCGTTCTTCTAGAGTGTCCTCGCGTCCAGATTGCATTTTTGAATACCCCTTTTGGAAAAGCTGAATCGCCCCCCGTATAAAAGAAAAAAAAACGGCCGTGCTATAAATCTGCCCTCGTGGGGAGGTGAATAAACATAACTTCAAATTATAATAGCTGTAACGCTTGATCTTGGTAGAAAAAAGCGCCTCAAGTAGTGATGGGACGATTTCAATATTTTTCCCGATTCCGATACAATTACCGATTCCGTGCTAAATTCCCGATTTCGAGATACAATTACCGATTTCGATTCTTTATAAATCTCTTAATATTTAACTATGACATTGTTATTTTGTCCAGATTACTCTAAAAGCACATCTTAAACGTGGCTATATTTTCTCAAACATAAGAACACACTTGTGAGGTGGGGAGGGGGCTAATCGAGAGATTTTAGTCCTGCTGGAAGTTTAAATAAATATTTATTATTTCATTTTTGCTACAAGCAGTGGAAAATATCTCTTAAGCCAAAATCAAATAAAAAAGATTATTAAATGGTATCGGTTTTGGCATCGGAAAATAGGCTCAAATTTTCCCGATTTCGATACCGATTCCGATACCCACAAAAACTCCGATTTTTCCGATTCCACATTCTGATTCATCGTACTAACACTCGTCTTAACTGGAATAATTGAAAATATATATTTTTTTCTGTGAATCCACTGACTCTTTTCTGTGGATCTACATATTTCCTACATTATTAACCGACCTTACGTCTAGCCATGCCCTCGTGGGGAGGGAAAGAAAGGAGGATGGCAAATAAATATGGATATCGAAATTAATGAAAGGGTTTTGTTTCACGCTGCCCGGACGCGAACAATACATTAGTCAGAGAATCGAAAAGGCAGCCTAAAGAGGTATTGTCTGCGTGATCAACAGACACGAACAAGGAAAGGAATCGGTAAATGTCTGCTTCCCCAACTCCCCCACCCCCGAGAGATACAGTCTGCTGCTTTTCCAGATGAAGAAAGAGGGAGTCGGGGCAGAAGTCAAATATAAGTGCTGTGCGCAACAAAAATAAAAATGCTTGATAGTAGTCTCTTTTATTCCCCCTTCGCTTACTTATGGGAGGGGGGGTCGGGGATTCCAAGAGGGTGGGGATTATCGTGATCGTAGAAACGATCGTGTGCCCCTCGGGTTAAGCCCTCCGAAATCGAAACAAACAAACGGCAAGACGGATATCCGGAAGATACGTCTGTCCAATTGGTGTATTTTAACAGCGAAATGCTATTTCAAATATGCATGACAGACTGAAAAAATGACGGATATAGATTGTTTCGAGAGATGCAGAGACAATTCTAACATGAATATTGTGCTCAACTAACAACGTTATTTTAAACATAAGCATTACAGATAGACAAAAAATATTTTAAAATTAACTGATTGACCTACATTGATCTAAATAAATGATCTCCCAAAACACATACTTAAATCATTCGTTGACATCTACGCTGATGACACGACCATCTATGGCAACACATCAAATGCCATAAATGACATAGTTCTCTCTAATTCTCTCTCCTCTGATCTTGAGCGCGTGGTACAATGGGGAGAAGAGGTGGCTGGTTACTTTTGATGTATCTAAAACCAAGCTCCTACCTTTAGATCATCAACGCTCTGATCCCCATCTGGCATAAATTGAAATGGACGGCTCTCATCTTGAGGGAGGCTCCCTGTTTTGACAAGCTTCTGGGATTGACCTTTACTCCTGATCTTAAATGGAACACGTATATCAAGTCTGTTGCCAAGGTCGCTGGAAAAATGGTAGGATCCTTCAACCGCTCGAGAAGATATCTCACTGCTGATGCAATTCTCTATGTATATAAAAGCCACGTACGTCCAAGGATGGAGTACTGCTGCCATATATGTGCAGGAGCTGCTAAAAACAGCTTATTGGCAGAATACAAAATAGAATTCGTGGCTTAGTGGGGGATGTCCTTTTCTCTTCCCCGCAACCTCTCTCCCACAAAAGAGACGTTGCGAGCCTGTCTTTGTTTTATCATTATTTCCATGGCAAGTGCTCGCCTGAGCTGCAATCTCTGATCCGCCCTCGCAAATCTTTCACGATAAACATCCGTCTAGCTGAAACCACTGTTAGTAATTTTCCCCACTTTTTATCTGTGCCAAAACCAAAACGTACATTCCATGAACAAAGTTTCTTTCTTAGAAGTGCACGTCTGTGGAACTCTCTTCCGTTTGCCTGTTTCCCACCTGACTACAACTTGGATGTCTTCAAGTCGAACATATACAAGTTCCTGATGAACCGTCCCCTTAAGTAAGACACTTTATCAAATCTCCGATACTAACGATTTCTACGATATTATCCCATTGATTACTGTACACGCAATAACCCTTATCCCCGAGCGGCTTTCGGGCCTTGATAAGTGGTGACTTCCTTGTTAAAAAAAAAAGAAAAAAAAAAAAGAAAGAAAGCTCTTTCCGGTGCTTGTAGAAAATGCATACTCCGAGTTTCGGACTCGTATCAAGGCGGTGATTGAGGCTGAAGGCTGCTACATTGAATGGCTGTCAGCTTTATTAGATACTCAAGTTACCTGAATTGATTTTTTTTTTTGATAAAAATTCTATGAATAAGGCTGTAGTGTTGTTTTCTTTAGGGCGACACATTTATCGTTCCACCCTATTCTTTGTTTCCTGCTTCGTATAGTCTTTCTTCTAGTTGTTCCTTTCTATTTATAATCTTTCTTTTTTTTACCAATTTTCCTTCTATTTCCCAAACCTTTCTCGGTCCTGCATATGACCTAAAACTATATCCGATGGTGAGGCTCTACCTTGGGGGCCTTGGGGAATGCGTAGCCACCCTTTAATTGCCATTGCTCCCAGGTCCACTCTGACCCGGAGTGGTAGTATCTGTTAGGGTCCAAACTATGGGTTAAATACAATCTGATTAAAAAAAAAATATACTCCATTAAAAATCGTTCCTCAAAATAACTAGATTCGGCATTAAATAACCTGAAAACGGTTGATATGCCGTAAAACAAAAACAACCAACCAAACCTTTCTTCTTCCGCCTCTTTCTTCTTCTTTTTCTTATTTTTCATCTCGATTAGTTCCCCCCCCCCTTTATTTCGAATAGTGAAAATGAATTAAATTTATAAAACGATAGCGTGCAGGCAAATCCAACTAGCTTAAAAAAAAAAACAAAAACAAAATTCGATTCTCACGCAGCACTTGTCCCCCTAAATTTATTTATTCTAGCAAATAATTAATAATAATTTAATAAACAAAAAATATCGTAAAAACTGAATTTAATCATTTTTTGTTGTTGTGCAATTAGTAAATTAAAAAAGCTATTTTTTTTTTCATAGTATCTTCAAGTTAAATTCATACGATATTTTTGTTCATTAAATTGTTAGGTAGTTTGCTAGGATAGCTTTTTAAATTTAGTAATCAAATAAAAATGACTCTTTTGACTCCCAATTTTTCGTCTGCTAAAATTTTAAGCACGTTGATTAAGGTGTAGCGTCAATACAATAAACAATTCATTCAAGTGCCGCTTATTATGGATTTAGATGAATACGATATAAAAAATCACTTATTTGCCTATGTTACCAGGCTGGGGGGTGTATTGTAACTATTCTGTACTTTCACCTAACAAATTCATGAATAGAATATTTTGCTGGAATTTAGTAATCAAGTACAAATTGGATTTTTACTTGATTAAATAATTCGAAATAAAAAAATGATTTTTGTTTTAATTTAATTATTTCGATGTGTAATAAATTATATCAGTTCGAAATATGTTAAACACAAAAAAATGTTTAGGGAATAGTGAAATGTGAGTGAGATAATGCGAAAATAAAATCAGTGAGACAACAGCTACATGAGAACAAAACATTTTTCAAACTATTCAAATAAAAACAACGGAAAAAGAAATAAAGGAATTTTTGTCTTACACGGCGCCAGTGTCCGGGGGGGGGGATAGCAACATTGGATAAAAATGTATCGATATATGATTGTAAAAACAATTATTGAAAATTCTGCGTAAAAAAATATAATTTTGATAAAGAAATTTTGGAATTAAAACTACATTGGATTTTTTCACCGAAACATTTTTTAAATTAATATAAAATTGAATTTTTTTTTTTTAACAATTTAATAATTTAAACAGAACATTTTTTAAATTAATGTAAAATTGAATTTTTTTTAACAATTTAATAATTTAAACGAAACATTTCTTAAATTAATGTAAAATTGAATTTTTTTTTAACAATTTAATAATTTAAACGAAACATTTCTTAAATTAATATAAAATTGAATTTTTTTTAACAATTTAATAATTTAAACGAAACATTTCTTAAATTAATGTAAAATTGAATTTTTTTTTAACAATTTAATAATTTAAACGAAACATTTCTTAAATTAATGTAAAATTGAATTTTTTTTAACAATTTAATAATTTAAACGAAACATTTCTTAAATTAATGTAAAATTGAATTTTTTTTTAACAATTTAATAATTTAAACGAAACATTTCTTAAATTAATATAAAATTGAATTTTTTTTTAACAATTTAATAATTTAAACGGAACATTTCTTAAATTAATGTAAAATTGAATTTTTTTAACAATTTAATAATTCAAACAGAACATTTCTTAAATTAATATAAAATTGAATTTTTTTAACAATTTAATAATTTAAACGAAACATTTCTTAAATTAATGTAAAATTGAATTTTTTTTTAACAATTTAATAATTTAAACGAAACATTTCTTAAATTAATATAAAATTGAATTTTTTTTTAACAATTTAATAATTTAAACGAAACATTTCTTAAATTAATGTAAAATTGAATTTTTTTAACAATTTAATAATTTAAACGGAACATTTCTTAAATTAATGTAAAATTGAATTTTTTTAACAATTTAATAATTCAAACAGAACATTTCTTAAATTAATGTAAAATTGAATTTTTTTAACAATTTAATAATTTAAACGGAACATTTTTTTAGAGTAAAGTAAAATTGAATTTTTTTTAACAATTTAATAATTTAAACAGAACATTTCTTAAATAAATGTAAAATTGAATTTTTTTTTAACAATTTAATAATTTAAACGAAACATTTCTTAAATTAATATAAAATTGAATTTTTTTTAACAATTTAATAATTTAAACGAAACATTTCTTAAATTAATGTAAAATTGAATTTTTTTTTAACAATTTAATAATTTAAACGAAACATTTCTTAAATTAATGTAAAATTGAATTTTTTTTAACAATTTAATAATTTAAACGAAACATTTCTTAAATTAATGTAAAATTGAATTTTTTTTTAACAATTTAATAATTTAAACGAAACATTTCTTAAATTAATATAAAATTGAATTTTTTTTTAACAATTTAATAATTTAAACGGAACATTTCTTAAATTAATGTAAAATTGAATTTTTTTAACAATTTAATAATTCAAACAGAACATTTCTTAAATTAATATAAAATTGAATTTTTTTAACAATTTAATAATTTAAACGAAACATTTCTTAAATTAATGTAAAATTGAATTTTTTTTTAACAATTTAATAATTTAAACGAAACATTTCTTAAATTAATATAAAATTGAATTTTTTTTAACAATTTAATAATTTAAACGAAACATTTCTTAAATTAATGTAAAATTGAATTTTTTTAACAATTTAATAATTTAAACGGAACATTTCTTAAATTAATGTAAAATTGAATTTTTTTAACAATTTAATAATTCAAACAGAACATTTCTTAAATTAATGTAAAATTGAATTTTTTTAACAATTTAATAATTTAAACGGAACATTTTTTTAGAGTAAAGTAAAATTGAATTTTTTTTAACAATTTAATAATTTAAACAGAACATTTCTTAAATTAATGTAAAATTGAATTTTTTTTTAACAATTTAATAATTTAAACGAAACATTTCTTAAATTAATATAAAATTGAATTTTTTTTAACAATTTAATAATTTAAACGAAACATTTCTTAAATTAATGTAAAATTGAATTTTTTTAACAATTTAATAATTCAAACAGAACATTTCTTAAATTAATGTAAAATTGAATTTTTTTAACAATTTAATAATTTAAACGGAACATTTTTTTAGAGTAAAGTAAAATTGAATTTTTTTTAACAATTTAATAATTTAAACGAAACATTTCTTAAATTAATGTAAAATTGAATTTTTTTTTAACAATTTAATAATTTAAACGAAACATTTCTTAAATTAATATAAAATTGAATTTTTTTTTAACAATTTAATAATTTAAACGAAACATTTCTTAAATTAATGTAAAATTGAATTTTTTTAACAATTTAATAATTTAAACAGAACATTTCTTAAATTAATGTAAAATTGAATTTTTTTTAACAATTTAATAATTTAAACGAAACATTTCTTAAATTAATGTAAAATTGAATTTTTTTTAACAATTTAATAATTTAAACAGAACATTTTTTAAATTAATGTAAAATTGAATTTTTTTTAACAATTTAATAATTTAAACGAAACATTTTTTAGAGTAAAGTAAAATTGAATTTTTTTTTAACAATTTAATAATTTAAACGAAACATTTTTTTAGAGTAAAGTAAAATTGAATTTTTTTAACAATTTAATAATTTAAACGAAACATTTTTTAGATTAAAGTAAAATTGAATTT
Organism: Euprymna scolopes; assembly: GCF_053919585.1. Taxonomy (NCBI): domain Eukaryota; kingdom Metazoa; phylum Mollusca; class Cephalopoda; order Sepiida; family Sepiolidae; genus Euprymna; species Euprymna scolopes. The sequence goes on along the minus strand of NC_136517.1, from coordinate 92,103,907 downwards.
TTTTTAACAATTTAATAATTTAAACGAAACATTTCTTAAATTAATGTAAAATTGAATTTTTTTTAACAATTTAATAATTTAAACGAAACATTTCTTAAATTAATGTAAAATTGAATTTTTTTTTAACAATTTAATAATTTAAACGAAACATTTTTTGAATTAACGAAAAATTGATTTTTTTAACAATTTAATAATTTAAACAGAACATTTTTTTAGAGTAAAGTAAAATTGAATTTTTTTTAACAATTTAATAATTTAAACGAAACATTTTTTAGAGTAAAGTAAAATTGAATTTTTTTAACAATTTAATAATTTAAACGAAACATTTCTTAAATTAATGTAAAATTGAATTTTTTTTTAACAATTTAATAATTTAAACGAAACATTTTTTTAGAGTAAAGTAAAATTGAATTTTTTTTTAACAATTTAATAATTTAAACGAAACATTTTTTTAGAGTAAAGTAAAATTGAATTTTTTTTTAACAATTTAATAATTTAAACGAAACATTTTTTTAGAGTAAAGTAAAATTGAATTTTTTTAACAATTTAATAATTTAAACGAAACATTTTTTAGAGTAAAGTAAAATTGAATTTTTTTTAACAATTTAATAATTTAAACGAAACATTTCTTAAATTAATGTAAAATTGAATTTTTTTTAACAATTTAATAATTTAAACGAAACATTTCTTAAATTAATGTAAAATTGAATTTTTTTTAACAATTTAATAATTTAAACGAAACATTTTTTAGAGTAAAGTAAAATTGAATTTTTTTTAACAATTTAATAATTTAAACGAAACATTTCTTAAATTAATGTAAAATTGAATTTTTTTTAACAATTTAATAATTTAAACGAAACATTTCTTAAATTAATGTAAAATTGAATTTTTTTTAACAATTTAATAATTTAAACGAAACATTTTTTGAATTAACGTAAAATTGATTTTTTTAACAATTTAATAATTTAAACGAAACATTTCTTAAATTAATGTAAAATTGAATTTTTTTTTAACAATTTAATAATTTAAACGAAACATTTCTTAAATTAATGTAAAATTGAATTTTTTTTTAACAATTTAATAATTTAAACGAAACATTTCTTAAATTAATGTAAAATTGAATTTTTTTTTAACAATTTAATAATTTAAACGAAACATTTTTTGAATTAACGTAAAATTGATTTTTTTAACAATTTAATAATTTAAACGAAACATTTTTTAGAGTAAAGTAAAATTGAATTTTTTTTAACAATTTAATAATTTAAACGAAACATTTTTTGAATTAATGTAAAATTGAATTTTTTTTAACAATTTAATAATTTAAACGAAACATTTCTTAAATTAATGTAAAATTGAATTTTTTTTTAACAATTTAATAATTTAAACAGAACATTTCTTAAATTAATGTAAAATTGAATTTTTTTAACAATTTAATAATTTAAACGAAACATTTCTTAAATTAATGTAAAATTGAATTTTTTTTAACAATTTAATAATTTAAACGAAACATTTTTTGAATTAACGTAAAATTGATTTTTTTAACAATTTAATAATTTAAACGAAACATTTTTTGAATTAATGTAAAATTGAATTTTTTTTAACAATTTAATAATTTAAACGAAACATTTCTTAAATTAATGTAAAATTGAATTGTTTTTTAACAATTTAATAATTTAAACAGAACATTTCTTAAATTAATGTAAAATTGAATTTTTTTAACAATTTAATAATTTAAACGAAATATTTCTTAAATTAATGTAAAATTGAATTTTTTTTAACAATTTAATAATTTAAACGAAACATTTCTAAAATTAATATAAAATTGAATTTTTTTTTAACAATTTAATAATTTAAACGAAACATTTCTTAAATTAATGTAAAATTGAATTTTTTTAACAATTTAATAATTAAAACAGAACATTTCTTAAATTAATGTAAAATTGAATTTTTTTAAACAATTTAATAATTTAAACAGAACATTTTTTAAATTAATGTAAAATTGAATTTTTTTAACAATTTAATAATTTAAACGAAACATTTCTTAAATTAATGTAAAATTGAATTTTTTTTAACAATTTAATAATTTAAACGAAACATTTCTTAAATTAATGTAAAATTGAATTTTTTTTAACAATTTAATAATTTAAACAGAACATTTTTTAAATTAATGTAAAATTGAATTTTTTTTAACAATTTAATAATTTAAACGATACATTTTTTGAATTAACGTAAAATTGATTTTTTTAACAATTTAATAATTTAAACAGAACATTTTTTTAGAGTAAAGTAAAATTGAATTTTTTTAACAATTTAATAATTTAAACAGAACATTTTTTTAGAGTAAAGTAAAATTGAATTTTTTTAACAATTTAATAATTTAAACGAAACATTTCTTAAATTAATGTAAAATTGAATTTTTTTTTAACAATTTAATAATTTAAACAGAACATTTTTTTAGAGTAAAGTAAAATTGAATTTTTTTTAACAATTTAATAATTTAAACGAAACATTTCTTAAATTAATGTAAAATTGAATTTTTTTTTAACAATTTAATAATTTAAACAGAACATTTTTTAGAGTAAAGTAAAATTGAATTTTTTTTAACAATTTAATAATTTAAACGAAACATTTCTTAAATTAATGTAAAATTGAATTTTTTTTAACAATTTAATAATTTAAACGAAACATTTCTTAAATTAATGTAAAATTGAATTTTTTTTAACAATTTAATAATTTAAACGAAACATTTTTTGAATTAACGTAAAATTGATTTTTTTAACAATTTAATAATTTAAACGAAACATTTTTTAGAGTAAAGTAAAATTGAATTTTTTTTAACAATTTAATAATTTAAACGAAACATTTTTGGAATTAATGTAAAATTGAATTTTTTTTAACAATTTAATAATTTAAACGAAACATTTCTTAAATTAATGTAAAATTGAATTTTTTTTAACAATTTAATAATTTAAACGAAACATTTCTAAAATTAATATAAAATTGAATTTTTTTTTAACAATTTAATAATTTAAACGAAACATTTCTTAAATTAATGTAAAATTGAATTTTTTTAACAATTTAATAATTTAAACAGAACATTTCTAAAATTAATGTAAAATTGAATTTTTTTTAACAATTTAATAATTTAAACGAAACATTTCTTAAATTAATGTAAAATTGAATTTTTTTTTAACAATTTAATAATTTAAACAGAACATTTTTTAGAGTAAAGTAAAATTGAATTTTTTTTAACAATTTAATAATTTAAACGAAACATTTCTTAAATTAATGTAAAATTGAATTTTTTTTAACAATTTAATAATTTAAACGAAACATTTCTTAAATTAATGTAAAATTAAATTTTTTTTAACAATTTAATAATTTAAACGAAACATTTTTTGAATTAACGTAATATTGATTTTTTTAACAATTTAATAATTTAAACGAAACATTTTTTAGAGTAAAGTAAAATTGAATTTTTTTTAACAATTTAATAATTTAAACGAAACATTTCTTAAATTAATGTAAAATTGAATTTTTTTTTAACAATTTAATAATTTAAACAGAACATTTCTTAAATTAATGTAAAATTGAATTTTTTTAACAATTTAATAATTTAAACGAAACATTTCTTAAATTAATGTAAAATTGAATTTTTTTTAACAATTTAATAATTTAAACGAAACATTTTTTGAATTAACGTAAAATTGATTTTTTTAACAATTTAATAATTTAAACGAAACATTTTTTAGAGTAAAGTAAAATTGAATTTTTTTTAACAATTTAATAATTTAAACGAAACATTTTTTGAATTAATGTAAAATTGAATTTTTTTTAACAATTTAATAATTTAAACGAAACATTTCTTAAATTAATGTAAAATTGAATTGTTTTTTAACAATTTAATAATTTAAACAGAACATTTCTTAAATTAATGTAAAATTGAATTTTTTTAACAATTTAATAATTTAAACGAAATATTTCTTAAATTAATGTAAAATTGAATTTTTTTTAACAATTTAATAATTTAAACGAAACATTTCTAAAATTAATATAAAATTGAATTTTTTTTTAACAATTTAATAATTTAAACGAAACATTTCTTAAATTAATGTAAAATTGAATTTTTTTAACAATTTAATAATTAAAACAGAACATTTCTTAAATTAATGTAAAATTGAATTTTTTTTAACAATTTAATAATTTAAACAGAACATTTTTTAAATTAATGTAAAATTGAATTTTTTTAACAATTTAATAATTTAAACGAAACATTTCTTAAATTAATGTAAAATTGAATTTTTTTTAACAATTTAATAATTTAAACGAAACATTTCTTAAATTAATGTAAAATTGAATTTTTTTTAACAATTTAATAATTTAAACAGAACATTTTTTAAATTAATGTAAAATTGAATTTTTTTTAACAATTTAATAATTTAAACGAAACATTTTTTGAATTAACGTAAAATTGATTTTTTTAACAATTTAATAATTTAAACAGAACATTTTTTTAGAGTAAAGTAAAATTGAATTTTTTTAACAATTTAATAATTTAAACAGAACATTTTTTTAGAGTAAAGTAAAATTGAATTTTTTTAACAATTTAATAATTTAAACGAAACATTTCTTAAATTAATGTAAAATTGAATTTTTTTTTAACAATTTAATAATTTAAACAGAACATTTTTTTAGAGTAAAGTAAAATTGAATTTTTTTTAACAATTTAATAATTTAAACGAAACATTTCTTAAATTAATGTAAAATTGAATTTTTTTTTAACAATTTAATAATTTAAACAGAACATTTTTTAGAGTAAAGTAAAATTGAATTTTTTTTAACAATTTAATAATTTAAACGAAACATTTCTTAAATTAATGTAAAATTGAATTTTTTTTAACAATTTAATAATTTAAACGAAACATTTCTTAAATTAATGTAAAATTGAATTTTTTTTAACAATTTAATAATTTAAACGAAACATTTTTTGAATTAACGTAAAATTGATTTTTTTAACAATTTAATAATTTAAACGAAACATTTTTTAGAGTAAAGTAAAATTGAATTTTTTTTAACAATTTAATAATTTAAACGAAACATTTTTGGAATTAATGTAAAATTGAATTTTTTTTAACAATTTAATAATTTAAACGAAACATTTCTTAAATTAATGTAAAATTGAATTTTTTTTAACAATTTAATAATTTAAACGAAACATTTCTAAAATTAATATAAAATTGAATTTTTTTTTAACAATTTAATAATTTAAACGAAACATTTCTTAAATTAATGTAAAATTGAATTTTTTTAACAATTTAATAATTTAAACAGAACATTTCTAAAATTAATGTAAAATTGAATTTTTTTTAACAATTTAATAATTTAAACGAAACATTTCTTAAATTAATGTAAAATTGAATTTTTTTTTAACAATTTAATAATTTAAACAGAACATTTTTTAGAGTAAAGTAAAATTGAATTTTTTTTAACAATTTAATAATTTAAACGAAACATTTCTTAAATTAATGTAAAATTGAATTTTTTTTAACAATTTAATAATTTAAACGAAACATTTCTTAAATTAATGTAAAATTAAATTTTTTTTAACAATTTAATAATTTAAACGAAACATTTTTTGAATTAACGTAAAATTGATTTTTTTAACAATTTAATAATTTAAACGAAACATTTTTTAGAGTAAAGTAAAATTGAATTTTTTTTAACAATTTAATAATTTAAACGAAACATTTCTTAAATTAATGTAAAATTGAATTTTTTTTTAACAATTTAATAATTTAAACAGAACATTTCTTAAATTAATGTAAAATTGAATTTTTTTAACAATTTAATAATTTAAACGAAACATTTCTTAAATTAATGTAAAATTGAATTTTTTTTAACAATTTAATAATTTAAACGAAACATTTTTTGAATTAACGTAAAATTGATTTTTTTAACAATTTAATAATTTAAACGAAACATTTTTTAGAGTAAAGTAAAATTGAATTTTTTTTAACAATTTAATAATTTAAACGAAACATTTTTTGAATTAATGTAAAATTGAATTTTTTTTAACAATTTAATAATTTAAACGAAACATTTCTTAAATTAATGTAAAATTGAATTGTTTTTTAACAATTTAATAATTTAAACAGAACATTTCTTAAATTAATGTAAAATTGAATTTTTTTAACAATTTAATAATTTAAACGAAATATTTCTTAAATTAATGTAAAATTGAATTTTTTTTAACAATTTAATAATTTAAACGAAACATTTCTAAAATTAATATAAAATTGAATTTTTTTTTAACAATTTAATAATTTAAACGAAACATTTCTTAAATTAATGTAAAATTGAATTTTTTTAACAATTTAATAATTAAAACAGAACATTTCTTAAATTAATGTAAAATTGAATTTTTTTTAACAATTTAATAATTTAAACAGAACATTTTTTAAATTAATGTAAAATTGAATTTTTTTAACAATTTAATAATTTAAACGAAACATTTCTTAAATTAATGTAAAATTGAATTTTTTTTAACAATTTAATAATTTAAACGAAACATTTCTTAAATTAATGTAAAATTGAATTTTTTTTAACAATTTAATAATTTAAACAGAACATTTTTTAAATTAATGTAAAATTGAATTTTTTTTAACAATTTAATAATTTAAACGAAACATTTTTTGAATTAACGTAAAATTGATTTTTTTAACAATTTAATAATTTAAACAGAACATTTTTTTAGAGTAAAGTAAAATTGAATTTTTTTAACAATTTAATAATTTAAACAGAACATTTTTTTAGAGTAAAGTAAAATTGAATTTTTTTAACAATTTAATAATTTAAACGAAACATTTCTTAAATTAATGTAAAATTGAATTTTTTTTTAACAATTTAATAATTTAAACAGAACATTTTTTTAGAGTAAAGTAAAATTGAATTTTTTTTAACAATTTAATAATTTAAACGAAACATTTCTTAAATTAATGTAAAATTGAATTTTTTTTTAACAATTTAATAATTTAAACAGAACATTTTTTAGAGTAAAGTAAAATTGAATTTTTTTTAACAATTTAATAATTTAAACGAAACATTTCTTAAATTAATGTAAAATTGAATTTTTTTTAACAATTTAATAATTTAAACGAAACATTTCTTAAATTAATGTAAAATTGAATTTTTTTTAACAATTTAATAATTTAAACGAAACATTTTTTGAATTAACGTAAAATTGATTTTTTTAACAATTTAATAATTTAAACGAAACATTTTTTAGAGTAAAGTAAAATTGAATTTTTTTTAACAATTTAATAATTTAAACGAAACATTTTTGGAATTAATGTAAAATTGAATTTTTTTTAACAATTTAATAATTTAAACGAAACATTTCTTAAATTAATGTAAAATTGAATTTTTTTTAACAATTTAATAATTTAAACGAAACATTTCTAAAATTAATATAAAATTGAATTTTTTTTTAACAATTTAATAATTTAAACGAAACATTTCTTAAATTAATGTAAAATTGAATTTTTTTAACAATTTAATAATTTAAACAGAACATTTCTAAAATTAATGTAAAATTGAATTTTTTTTAACAATTTAATAATTTAAACGAAACATTTCTTAAATTAATGTAAAATTGAATTTTTTTTTAACAATTTAATAATTTAAACAGAACATTTTTTAGAGTAAAGTAAAATTGAATTTTTTTTAACAATTTAATAATTTAAACGAAACATTTCTTAAATTAATGTAAAATTGAATTTTTTTTAACAATTTAATAATTTAAACGAAACATTTCTTAAATTAATGTAAAATTGAATTTTTTTTAACAATTTAATAATTTAAACGAAACATTTTTTGAATTAACGTAAAATTGATTTTTTTAACAATTTAATAATTTAAACGAAACATTTTTTAGAGTAAAGTAAAATTGAATTTTTTTTAACAATTTAATAATTTAAACGAAACATTTTTTGAATTAATGTAAAATTGAATTTTTTTTAACAATTTAATAATTTAAACGAAACATTTCTTAAATTAATGTAAAATTGAATTTTTTTTTAACAATTTAATAATTTAAACAGAACATTTCTTAAATTAATGTAAAATTGAATTTTTTTAACAATTTAATAATTTAAACGAAACATTTCTTAAATTAATGTAAAATTGAATTTTTTTTAACAATTTAATAATTTAAACGAAACATTTCTAAAATTAATATAAAATTGAATTTTTTTTTAACAATTTAATAATTTAAACGAAACATTTCTTAAATTAATGTAAAATTGAATTTTTTTAACAATTTAATAATTTAAACAGAACATTTCTTAAATTAATGTAAAATTGAATTTTTTTTAACAATTTAATAATTTAAACAGAACATTTTTTAAATTAATGTAAAATTGAATTTTTTTAACAATTTAATAATTTAAACGAAACATTTCTTAAATTAATATAAAATTGAATATTTTTAACAATTATTTTGTTTAAACGAAACATTTTTTAGAGTAAAGTAAAATTGAATTTTTTTTAACAATTTAATAATTTAAACAGAACATTTCTTAAATTAATGTAAAATTGAATTTTTTTTAACAATTTAATAATTCAAACAGAACATTTCTTAAATTAATGTAAAATTGAATTTTTTTTAACAATTTAATAATTTAGACGAAACATTTTTTGAATTAGCGTAAAATTGATTTTTTTTTAACAATTTAATAATTTTAATAGAACATTTTTGGATTAAAGTAAAATTGGGTGTTTTTAAAACTATTCAATAATTTAAATGAAACATTTTTTTAATTAAAGTAAAATTGGATGTTTTTAAAAACTATTCAATAATTTAAATGAAACATTTTTTTAATTAAAGCAACATTGGATTTTTTTCCCAAACATTTTTGGAATTTACGTAAAATTGTCACTGTAACAAAATCCTTTTCCCTTTAAACGAGAAGCGACACCTGGCGACAATTTAGTGAAATGCACACACAAAAAAAAAAAAATGGCGCCGTCCGTATAATGTAGAAGTGCAGAAATAAATAAGTAACCGGCGAAGAGGAACTAAATTTGGAAATAGAATCAGAGTTTATGATTTCAAATGTTCCGACATGCCGATGCGTATGCGCGTAAACATACACACACGCTCGGGCGCATACACGGTATGTTTCGACGACACGTGCGGTTGTGACTGGAATGAGACAGGTGGGTGAGGATGAGGGGATGATGGATATCGATCGGGTTAGGGAGGGGGAGCGGCGTCGTTTTTTTCTGACTTTATCAATCACAACAGACAGAGGTGAGAATCACAAAGAATTAAAAGCGACAATTCAGATTTTAACGTTGATTAAAATGTCTTCAACCGGAAAATCACATAAAGCAATTGGGACAACTATGATCTTACACACACACACACACACACACACACACACACACCCACACACACACACACACACACACACACACACACACACACACACACACACACACACACACACACACACGTGTGAGTATATGTTTGTGTGGATGCGTGTATATGTATGTATGTATGTGTGTGTGTATTTTCCCCTGTTTTGGTTGGTTGTTAATTTTTGTTTTACAGCATATCAACCCTTTTCAGGGTTTTTTTTTTCTTTTCTTTTACACAGTGATCACCACTTATCAAGGCCCGGAAGCCACTCAGGGATAAGGGTTATTCCAAGTACATTTATTTAATGCCGAATCCAGTGATTTTGGAGAACAATTTTTTAATAGAGTATATACATTTTTTTTTCAAGTCGGTTTCTATTTAACCCATAGTTGGGACCCTAGCAGGTACTACCACTCCGGATCAGAGTGGACCTGGGAGCCATGGCAATTAAAGGGTGGCTCCACACTCCCCAAAGCCCGCAAACTGGGGCCTCACCACTGGATATAGTTTAAGGTCATATCCAGGACCTTTGCCCTGCTTTAATTTTCTTATCATTGTGTTTTTACTGGGGATGGGGCATTCTACCAGATGCCAAACATTCTCCCATTAGTTTAGCTACTCCAATCGAGAGATCTTTTTAAGATTCTAACCGCCTTTTAAGTGCTATTGTTTGTATTTCTTTTGCACTTGGTTCACCGGGTATATTCGCCAGATAGTTTTCGAAATTTGTTTTCATTAGCCCGGTTGCTCCTATAATGACTGGTATGTGTGTGTGTGTGTGTCGTTCTGTGTCTATTTCATTCAGTCAAAATTCTCAGAAGTCAATGTGCCCCCCCCTTTCTGGATCTAACACTTCATCTCTAGATGAGATACATAAATATTTAAATATTCCATTAAAGTTCTTTATCTCTCAAACACTGAGTTAGTAAAAAAAAAAAGAAAAATTGACGATTTAAATGTTATAGTATACTTTTCTTATGGGTCTTACTAAATTTAAGGGCAAGAATTCATCTAGTCTGGTCGAGAATCCAGCTTTGTGTTGATATTTGAGGAAACATCTCTTGAATGTGCACCATTCCACGTAAAAGCCAGTGTGGATCATCCATACCTATGCTATCTAATTTGGGCTACGAATATTACGTGATTTTGAATATTTAGTCAGGATTTACTGGTATCCTCATACCAGAGAGTCCTATATATGTGAACACACACACACACACACACACACACACACACACACACACTATCAACACGATGGTTGTAGGTTCAATCCACGGGTAGGAAAGGTGCTAGTCGAGTACTGTTTCGTTGTATCACAACTTATCAGTATTGCTAGACTAGCACCTTTCCTAGCCGTGGATTGAACCTACAACCATCGCATTAATAGTTAGGTATTCTAACTACTGGACCTCGTCAAATGTCCATTATATAAACATTCGCCCATCGCTTTTACAATGCGCGAGCTGCTAGATTATTTGCAAACAAACAGCAAACCTTGCATATATATATATATATATATATATATATATATATATATATATATATATATATATGATTGATAAGATTTGCTTGAAAAATGGTCAATTTCGCTGACCATAAAATTATGCAAGTTTTAAACATTCCTTGACCCTCATTTAATCCCAAACAACGTCGGGTCTGTCCGCTAGTGTGTGTATATATATATATATATATATATATATATATATATATATATATATATATATATATGTAGTCATCGACATACAGTCCTGTTTTATTGTATCACAATTCATCAGTGCCGCTAGACTAGCACCTCTCCTAAGCCGAGGATTGAACTTAGAACCATCGCGTTGACAGTCAGCAGTTCTACCGATCGATCCACGGGAGCGGCGCTCGTAAATTATCTCGCCAAATGTATATTTAAACAAATATTTGTCCACCACTTTTACAGTGCTCTAACCGCTTGTTTATAAACAAACTGTGAGCGGCGCAATTAAGTAGCGAGTGAGATTACTTACGACAGTAGTCTACCCAAAGAGGGGGGGGTTAAAATATTTGTAGACATCGACATACAGTCTTGTTTCGTTGTATCACAACTCATCAGTGCTGCTAGACTAGCACCTCTCCCAAGCCGAGGATTGAACCGAGAACCATCGCGTTGACAGTCAGCAGTTCTACCGATCGATCCACGGGAGCGGCGCTCGTAAATTATCTCGCCAAATGTATATTTAAACAAATATTTGTCCACCACTTTTACAGTGCTCTAACCGCTTGTTTATAAACAAACAGCGAGCGGCGCAATTAAGTAGCCAGTGAGATTACTTACGACAGTAGTCTACCCAAAGAGGGGGGGGGTTAAAATATTTGTAGACATCGACATACAGTTTTGTTTCGTTGTATCACAACTCATCAGTGCTGCTAGACTAGCACCTCTCCCAAGCCGAGGATTGAACCGAGAACCATCGCGTTGACTGCCAGCAGAAGAACTGGAATGGAGATTCATCCACATGTTATCAGAAACTCTTCCTTTAAAAGAAGAAATTTCAGCTCAATAGGTATTCCCTTCGTCTGCATCCTTTTGACTACGCTTATCAGTAACCTGAGAAATCCTTTCTTTACAAAAGATCTTTTATTTAAGCTAATAGCAAACCGTTATCTATATCATATTTCTCTTTGTCTGTCTGTCTGCCCATTCCACTCTTACTCAGAAACTACTAGGCCGATCAGGCTTAAAATCTCTGTTAACCTTTATAAGATGCAGCAAACTATGCGCTGTCGTATCATTTCGATGCACAACTAAGGATTAGTATATTAAGTTTTCTCAGATAACTACTGAGCTGATCTAGAGGAACTTTTGTATACAACATTATTATAATGCGGTGCAGCGAACTACGTACTAAGGTATCTGTTCGATGCATAAATATGGTTTAATAGACTTAGTCAACACAATACTACATTTATCCTAGAAGTGTATCGGAAGCTACTGGGCCGGTCCGGGTTTAATTAGGTATGGACCATTGTTATATGATAAGGTGCAGCGAATTAAGTATTATGTTATCCGTTCGATTGACAATTAGGGATTAATAAGGATTAATATGGACGAATATTTAATGCAAAAATGAGCACAAAGTTAACCATATTAAACCCTCAATTTGGAAGAAAACACTATTTGTAAGTCAACGGCCTATAACTTTTGCTTGCTTTTAAGGGACTAAAAATTATAGTTATCTGGTAATTGCTCTATTTGTAAGTGAAAGTGCTCAATATCATAGATAGGACGGATGCAGTTATTAGTTGGACTTCAATAAATAGTAATGGGAAAATGGAAACGGCATTAACCCCTATGCGGGTTGAACCGTCTTCATCCAAAGGAGGAAGTTCCATGGGAATATGAAATTCACAAGCGGTCCCCAGTCGCATGTATATCCCCGTTAGGTGAGATGACGACGTTAGGTTTTTGCAGCTCATAGGGGTAGGTATTGACGTCCTCCTATATACAGCGCCTAGAATTCCTAAGTTGGTCACCCATCTGGTATTGACCAAGCTCAACGTTGCTTAACTTCTGTGATCTTACGAGAATCGGCGTGTCCACGTGATTATGCTGTACTAATAATTAAAGGTACTATCAAAGAATGAATCGGAATTAAATGATTTCTTTTGTTTATTTTAAGAAAACACTACAAACGAAAACGCAAAGCTTTTTTTTTTTCTTGACGGACGAGAAATAAAGGAAAAAAAATCAATTTAGGATGTATTTGTTTACTATAAGATTAGCGAAATCCTAATTTTACTGAATCGATGCTGCGATTTACGGATGAGCGGATCTTAATCATTGATTGTTGTTGATTTCGCTGTCGAAGTCGGCTTCTGACAGAAAACCAAATCTTGATTAGAAAACAAAATTGTACCGCGAATGCAAAAACACTAAAGAAAACATCTTCACCCACCTACAAATGCGTTGTACATAATGAGTATCGATTTGAAACTAGCAGTCAAACTCAGATTAATATTTCAACTTACAAGGGTATATATATTTTTTTTTTACATGTGCGAAAATATATGCACATATTACATGGGTTTTCGGTAATCCGCAAAACAAACACCTCTATAACAAAATATAGGTTTTATAAGAACCTGAATCGGTAATTGTATCGGAATCGGACATTTAAAACAGAATCGAGAGTTGTATCGGAATCAGTAATCATTCTATCACTTATATATATGTGTGTGTGTGTGTGTGTGTGTGTGTGTGTGTGTGAGCCACTTTAACGAGTCATGGACGACGAAACACGTGTCAGTGGATAATTAATTAAAAAACAATATACATGCCGCTCCCCATGTAGGGGTACTAAATTGGATAAAGTGGAAATTAATCCAAACTCGCATTTAGGTAAAAATGCACTTTCATAAATAAGTGATTTCATTCCAAACGTATCGCAAAAACAAGCACAAATTATATTGTATGCAAACATATATATATTGTATGCAAAATCCGATCCCGCATTTTGCCAATTCCTACCTTCTGATGAGAAGGAAAGTATTTCTTCGAAACTCCGCGGATTAAGGACTATCCACGTGTTTCCTTTTCAGATTAAATATGTTTTTAACTCTTTTTCAAAGTGTTTTTAACATGTTTTCTTAGCTGTTTGCTTTATATATATATATATATATATATATATATATATATATATATATATATATATATATACACATATTGACTACTGTACACTCTTAACCCTTATCCTCGAGTAGTCTCTGGGCCTTGATAAATGGTTATGCCTATGTAATATATATATATATATATATATATATATATAGTAGCGGTAATATACATGCTTTTGAATGTCATACACCCATGGAAATTCCTCCTTTGGATGAAGCCGGTTAAACCCACATAGGGTTAGTCTTAATTCACACACACACACACACACACACACACACACACACACACACACACACAATCTAATATCTTGCCTATCATGCAAACCCGTTCAAACCACAAGATGTATTTGTGGTGTAATATATTCCGTGTATTAAATTCGCAGAAAAAAAGAGGACGACAAAAGCGAGAGGTAACAAAGTCTATGAATCTTTAGAAATGCACTCGCAAACCTCAAACTAAAGGACGACACATAAATGTGTTTCCTACGACATTAGATATGGTAGACAGAATTTCGTTATTTATGGCGGCAAAATTGGATGGCACGGCCATGTTAGCTTTAGTTTGTGGTCGTCGCATTATTCCCCTTCCTCCACTTTTTTCTGTCATGCAAGAAAAAACATGGCAGATCAAAGAGACTGCAATGGCCATATGGGCAGCTAATCGATAACCAGATTTAGATATCGATATTCAAGGATCGTCTTTACCACCTAACTAGTGTATAAGGAACTTATATACCTGTGGAAATATATTTCCTTATTATATATCAATCCTTATTTAAGAAGCTCAATGTAATTACAGAGCAATATAGAAAATAAATGACAAAAAGTTATATTCCAGAATTTATGATGTTGACCATCTAATAATGCATTCGTTTAATTCCGTTGACTTATACAATTCTTTACAGTATCTGTTTCGTAGCGCAAAATCAATCACATAATTATTATATCAATCAGTGAATCTATTATGCTCTTAACTCATCAGAAGAAATAGCAACAATCAATCCTCAAAAGGAATTGAAATGTGATTTGACATAGTGAAAATCCGAAAATTGGAAGAGAACCTTTATATTTTTTCCATTACGTCATATTGAATTTTCATATATTGAATATATATATATGTGTGTGTGTGTGTGTGTGTGTGTGTGTGTGTGTGTGTGTGTGTGTGATATATATGTGTATGTCATAGTCACAAAAATGGAGTGTTTTTATTAGCCTTAAAAGAGCCCCTGGGGCACATCCAAGAGTTATCGCGAAGTATAGACAAAGAAAATTATATAGAAATCAGTTAGTTACAACTTTTCAGAAAGTTTTTATAAAAATCTAAGGTATCAGTTTTTTTTAAGCACAAAAGTGTCAATTTTAACCCGAAAGGCACCCTTAGCAACCGGAGTTTTCCCAGAAAATCCGTTCTGTTATTTTTTTACTCATATCATGTTTTATGTTTCTGTAAAGTTTCAAAAAATTCTAACGCCTAGTTATTGAGAAAAGTGCGGACAGACGAACGGACGATGGTGAATTTACACGTTCACCTTTCATTTTTTAGGGGGACAAAAAAGAGTTTATGGAATAGGAGATAAGCGAGGAAACATACTAGTAGAATTAGTAGAACATACTAGTAGAAACCCATCATTAAAGCTTAACGAAGATATTGCAGTCGATTCGTTTAATCATATTTGATTATGGACACATAATAAAAGCTGGATCAAAGTATTTCGGTTGATTCGTTCGACCGTATACATTATTAGCAAATGCATTAAACGAAATATTTTGGTGAGCTGCAAGGAGTGTTTGTGTCCTTCCTTTACTAGCATGTTTGTTTACTTATCCACGATTCCTTCAATTATTTTGTGATAAAAAGAATATAATGCGACGAAACTAGGAGAAAGAGAGAGAGATGCAACACATATATATATATATATTATATATATATATATATATAGAGAGAGAGAGAGAGAGAGAGAAAATAAAAAGGAACAAACCGTATTATGTGTTCATCAACGTTTCGTCTTTATTTCGAGACTTCTTCTGGATGAATGAGATTAAGAAACCAAAAAATATACCAGTACAAAATATTTGAAAATGTTTCACGTATTTTGTATTTTGTACTGGTATATTTTTTGGTTTCTTAATCTCATTCATCCAGAGGAAGTCTCGAAATAAAGACGAAACGTTGATGAACACATAATACGGTTTGTTCCTTTTTATTTCCTCTATTTTGTCGGAATACTATTTCCATTATTTTCATCATATATATATATATATATATATATATATATATATATATATATATACATAAAAGCAAAAATGTATGTATGTATGTTCGCTTTTTCTGTATGTCTACAAAAGGCTTCTTTCAGAGAAGCGGTCGGTCGGTTCACAACTTTTTAAAACTTTATATCACATATAAATCGTAATATCTCACAGTTAACAACGAAGCTCGCCTGTCTATTTAATTTGATCGATTTCGGGAAGATAAATATTCAGCATTTGTCGCTCGCCGCATGTGGGTTAGTCTTTTTCCTATAACATCTTGGGAGCGGGAAGCGTTCAGCAGTACATGCTATCCCGCAGTCAAACTTGACCTCATTAACTCATTAAAACGGGCACCTGTCAAATCCAAGTAATTAAATAAATTCAAACGTGTTTCCGTTAGCATCTCGCGGTGGGGCAATGGTTAACGTCGCACTTTTTTTTTTTTCACACTTTAATTTACAACTTTGCCTCAACGGTTCCGGTTCGATCCTCATACTTACTTTTTTTAACCCCCCCCCAACACACCTCCAAACACCCGGGTAACGCCGGGTACCCCTTGCTAGTATATATATAAAAGACAAAACGGCCGCGTGCGTTTTTGTATGTCCAGCAAAGGATTTTGTCGCCGGGCTTCACGCGGTGGGGGTGGGGGTACTATACTTTAGAACTTGTTATATGCTCCCTAGATCGTAATATCAACAATTTGCAAAGGGAGGTTATTTACATCGTGCTACTCCTTTCTATCGCGTGTTTCTTTGGCTTTTTCGTATAAAATGAAACTGAATCGAAAGCGAAACCAGTTCCCCGGCCTTTCGTGCCGAGACGTCTAGAAAACAATTAACTTTGATCAATCTGGGGGAAAAACCCCTCATATCGGACATTTGCTATTAATTTGGACACTCCCTTTTTGTAGGGAAGTTGATCCCCCCCCCAACATAGCGGGGGAAATGAAAATGAAACCGCGGAAAGCTTAACTGGCTTCCAGCCAACGTTCGTTTCTGCAAGTCAACTTTTGAATCGCTTCATATGTCTCCCTAGCGTTTTTTTTTTTTTTTTTTTTTTTTTTTTTTTTAGAACTACAAACACCCGGACAACGCCGGGTACCCCGCTAGTGATTAATACAAAAGAAAAGGATGATTTTGATGGCATTCTAACGATTTCTTTGCAATAATTAAAACGATAGCAAAATAAAAAAAAATGCCATTATGATTAAGGACAAAACCATATTTTTTTTTAAATGTGTAAAAGGTTAGTCAATAAAAAAACGTTTGTATTTTCGAATCTCGTAAACGATATTATTCGAAGGTTCTTCAACTGAATTTCAAAACTTTCACAAAAAACGAAGGTTTTTGTTTTCTTTTCTTTAAAGAAACATCTGGAAACATCCACGCACAAAAGAAGACGCGAACTAGTTTTTTCTTTTGTAAAACGAAAAAAAAAAATGAATTAAAAAATGGATCGATTCGTTTTTTTTATAAGAAAATAAAATTTATAATCCCAAATGCATTAAAGAAACGAGATTCAAACAAAACAAAAACAAAAAAAAACAAAACATGAAAAAAAAAAAACAAAAAAAAACGAAATGAGGTTACCTTGAAGCAAATATATGGAGAAATATTTTCATTCCTAAAATGGAGGCAGTTTTTGCTTTTTTTTTTTTTTTAAATATATTGTTTTTTTTTCGATTGCATTATTTATATACCGCAGTTTATTTATGTTTTTGACTTTTTACATTTTTATTGTAATTGACAATCCGCAATTAAACTAATGATTATGATGATGATAACAACAACAACAACAACAATAATAACAATAACAATAATAATAATAATAGTTGCTACTACTTCAACTACTACTGTTGTATATTATAGGAGATTATATTAAGAGAGAGAGAGAGAGAGAGATATTAAAACGTGTCATGTGTTATCTAGTGGATGTAAGATATTGTTCTTTTAACGGACAGATAATAAACGTATAAATCGTATGTATGTTGTTTAGCCAGGGGACATGATATTGACGTGTGAACTGAGTTATGTTGTATCGGACTTATTGCACAGGAATATTTTTACAGTTCATATATAAGAATAATAATATATGATTCATACCTTTTTTCTTGAAGAGTTCTATCTTCCTATTGCTCCGTGACGAACCATGAAATGATCAGCACCATCCAATTGAAGCATCTGTTCTTATTTGTGAAAGCATAAAACAACTCTTCATATTTTTATAATATAAATTTATTACAGTTGTCTCAAATGGTTTTCACAGGATCTGCAGTTCGTCTACATTTTCTATTCTTACAGCCCGCTCCCTAGGTGCCTGTCCACCTCTGTCTAGACGTGTGTCCGCTTTGGTAGTCAATTCTCAACTCTCTGAATCTGTCCAAAACTAACTACACCACGTGTTCTTTAACGTCACCTCATTACGTGTCTCATTCCAACCTAATGTCCCAATCTAGTTATTTGTTTATCCAAACCCCAAAAATACTGTTTACATCTATTTTCTATTTTCACATTCCTTTTGTGATTCCCACGTCAGTCATTTTTCCCCAATTTAATTGTTTATTCTTCTAATCATAATAATCGATCCAGCGATTATCCGTCGCTTAAATCAATTAATAATAATAATAATAATTATAATAATAAAATAATAATGTTTTGACCCTTGGCCCTGCTTGCCACAATTAACACAGATACTATGTTATGATCGCAGCCTAACAGGGTAATAACATTACACTACTGCTTTGAGGACACCACCAGCTATTATGGGTCAGTATTCCCTGACTATCACCTGTGCGAGAACTCCTAGTGAGTAGGTACATACTAATAAGCAATTAAACTAATGATGTTAATGGCAATAATAATAGTAGTTTCTACTACTACTACTACTACTAGTACTAATACTAATACTTCTACTTCTACTATTGGGGGAACACAACTGACTATTATAAGCGATTAATCTCTGAATATGCCTGTGTGAGAACTCCTAGTGAATACATCATAATAAGTAAAAAAAAAAGCAAACAAAAAAAAGACAAACAAAAAAAACAACAACATCAACAAAATAGCAATGAAAGGCCAAGGAGTATGGAAAGACCGACGAAGGAGGGCACCAACCAGACCTCCACTGGAAAGATGAGAAGCAAAGCCAGCACGAAATCAGAAGTAAGCGGTTGTTGCGATAAGGCAAGAACATTCGCGATGATTATTGGAAGTGGTTCAGAGTACTGGAAATCTGAGGAAACTTGTTGTCACTCAGATTCCAGGGAACACTACTGCTTATTATCAATGAGCACTCATTGACAATGACTATAGGCGATAATTAGAATACAATTAGCAGTTGCTTAATACTTCTACACGGTCATGTCTGATTGAACATAAAGATACTACACGCATGAATTAAATAACGAGTTCAATTTTATACCGAATTCCTAGTTCGATAAAAAAGATTTCGCGGAGATGCATCCGAGGAAGCTTAGAGGGTGCATCGGCTGACGGTTGTGAGAATAACATACAGTATGCAATCTATGGTTCTCCCTGTCCTTACTTTCACGAAAAACACTCGTCTAACTGAAACCACTATCAATAATTCCCCCCACTCTTTATATGTGCATAGACCTAAAAGTAAATTCCATGAAAAAAGCGCCTTTCTTAGAACTACATGCCCGTGGAACTCTGTTACCTTTTCCTGCTTTCCAACTGACTACAATATGGTTGTCTTCAAGTCCAACTTAAACAAGTTCTTGATGAGCCATCCCTTTAACTAATCCAACTTATCAAATTTCCATTACTAACGATTACTGTACAATCATTAACCCTTATCCTCGAGTTGCCTCCGGGTTTGATAAGTTTTTATTCTTTTGTAAAAAACAAAAAAAAAAGATGAAATAAAATTAATTAATGCGCCCGTTACGATTGGAAAAAAATAAAATAAATAAAATTTTCCGAGATTTACCTTGAAAAAGCGTATTTGTTCTTTTTTTTTTACATGGTAGTCACCGCTTATGAAGGCCCGGAGGCTACTCGGGGATAAGGTTTTGTTCTTCATACGGATAAATTAAAGAAAGGGCAAGAATAGTATTATCTATATATTAATACTGTAGTGACAAACATTTTATATAATTCCCCGGACAACGTCGGAAAACGAAGCCTGCTAGTACTAAATAAAACAGCACGTTGATTAATTTGCAAGAATAGTATGTTACAGGTAAATTGCTTCGAGACTCGTCGTAATTTCTATACAAAAAAAAAGATAGATCACTTCAGTTTTTCTTTTCTCGCAAAATACTTAGAAATAAAGATGGCGGACTGGTAGGTCTTCAACCTGTAACCATCTTCACGGGAATATTATATCTATTTGAAACATGAAACCAAATGTCGATCGGCAAAAATCTAATAAAAGGATATTATCACCCAAGCTTCCGGAGAAGACTTGTCATTCAAAGTTAAGACAAAATCCACCGAACAAATATTTATCTCTTCTCATCTATTCTCTTCTCTTCTTTTCTATCTTCTATCTATCTTCTTCTTTCTATATAAATAAAATGAACCCATTTTTTCCCGCTGATTTTGACCTTAATAGGATTAAAAATCAAGATATTTCATGCAAATATAATATGCACAAACGGCAGAACAATATCTGAGGTGTGTTATAGGCTTATTATTTCTCAAATTCCTCGATAATCTTAGATTTCTATACTTTTTCTGCTGAGAAGTCACGGCCAAAATCGGTTAAGATCAATGGAAGTGGTAAAATATTTTCTCTCTAATAAATTCCTCCTCCTCCTGCCACCACTTAACACCGTTTGGGGATCGTTCACAAGGAACAGTTGAGAAGAGAACACCGGTTTGGCTTCGTAGTTCTTTCATGTGAAGTTATTTAAAATCACTAAACTAAGCTGCAGTGCTCTGTGGCGTAGTGGTTAGCGTGCTGGACAATTCACATTATATTTTCACGTTCGCGCCGACCTACCGTAGTCGTTTTTTTTTGTTTTTTTTCCCCTAAACAACTGGAATGGACTTTTCTTGGTGGCCGAACTGTTAACGTTGCAGATGTTTTTTTTGTTTTTTTTCACACTTTATTTTCCTACTTTTACTCATGACTCCGGGTTTGATCCTTCCTACTTACCTACCATAACATTTTTTAAAACTCCCCCCCGTCCCGGAAACAAACACTCGGGCAACGCCGGGTACCCCCGCTAGTATATTGATATTGTAGTACCTTTACGTGTTATTTTTTGCGCCATCCTCTCATTATTTTTTCTGGTGGTGGTAGCTACATTTTTCTTTCGTAAGAAGGAATTACGACATTTTTTTTATGATTGAATATATCTTTATTGTCGACTCATTTTTACTGTTATAGTAGGAAGGCGTTTTTAAGGGATGATATTCGGTTATCAACCGGAGATTTGTAAGAATATCTTTTTTGCGAATCTCTCGAAGGAAAATTTTTTAATCAATCACGATGTTCCAAACCGATGACACGATCTCGTTTGAAATTTCGAACACTTGCAATGTCGTGGAACCACGTGTATGTAATCTATATATTAATACTGTAGTATTATTTAAGGTGCGTATGTAGGTACTTGTGTCACGGTTTCCAGATAATAAATTATTCGATCGGGATGTCCTTTTTATTAAAACGGAGGATAGAATACGTATATTTGATAGGTCCTGAACTGTCATCTAAGCTTCAGCTTCTGCCCCATCGAGGAAATGTTGCATCCCTCTGCTTGTTCTACAAGTATTTTAATGATGAATGCTCTGACGAACTGCAAGCTCTTGTGCCCCCACGACGTAAATACCCTCGACAAACCCGACAAGCAGCTAAATCCTACCCCTTCACAGTAGACACCGCTAGATGTAAGAGAGCTTTCTGCTCCAGTAGTTTCTTCCTCCAACCCGCTAGACTTTAGAATTCCATTCCGGGTCTCTGCTTCCCTAACTGTACTGACATGCAGAAGTTCAAGTGTAACGTAAACCGACATTTTTTCTGCCAAACTCCCTCCATAGTATCCCAGTAGCTTATGTCCCTGATAGTAGTGGCATGTACCTTGTTTGGGGTGAAAATGTAATACACATTTTTTTTTATCATTATAGACTTGTCATTTTTCGCTTTACTTCTTATTACGCTCTTAGTTATAGTAAAACTCGTACCCTTGTCATAACCCTTTGTCTATAATACATCCTTTTTAAAGTTAAGGCTAAATCCACCAAACTAATATCTATATTTTAACACTGTAGTACCTTTAACGTAATTTAATGTTCGTAGTATGTTATCGCCTTCTATCTTCATTTTTAATAAATAGGATCTCCCGATCACCAAAGACGTAATGCAAAAATAAATAAATAAATAATAATAATGTTGTCGCTTTTGGGCCGAACGTAAAACTGACATATACCTTCTTGATCTTCTGGTTAGGGAAATATGAAAAAAAAGGGGGTTGATATACTGTCATTAGATATTTTTTATATTAGCTGTTGTTTTGCACTGAAATGACGCAAACAAAGGTTAACATACCGTCATAAGATATTTTTGACATTAGCTATTCTTTTGGCATGAAACGACGCAAAAAGGGTTAATATGCCGTAATCAGACAAATCAACTTAACGATTATAATACAATGGTTGTACAATGAATCTGTCTCAGATGTGGGCAAATATTCCGTAGGAAACTGGTTTCGTAAGAAAGTACGCAACAGAAAATGTGAGAATCGCAATCACGACGATTAGTCATCCTTTAAAGTAATTGTTCCGTTTTTTTTTTTTTTTTTTTTTTTTTTTTAAAGAGAATATTTCGCACATTTCTTAGAACGGAATTTTCTAACGAACTAAATCTCGTACAACAGCATTCTCTTTTGATTTTCTTTTTGACGCGTGAACTGAGCCGTTTTTCTATTGCGCCCTCGACTTTTCACTTGACGCCTCAACCTCTCGGGATGAATGCGTCTCGCTTTTTTTTCTTTAAAAATTTTTTTTTTTTTAATTTGTCATTTTCTTTATACGAGTGACCCCTTTGGAAAAAGAAAAGAAAAGATCAAGAAACTTAGTTCTGCTAGCCTGCTTTCCTGCTGGTTTGGTCAAGATCAAAGTGTAGTATCTGTTCTTCCTTCAGATGCTGCACTTCATTTTCTTGTTCTCTTTCGGTGGAGGAGAAATCCTTCACGACTGAGACAATTTTTATTTTTGTACCTTTTCTGCACGTTAAAAAACGCCCCTGGTGTCTAACTCTGTCCCGTGGGGAGGCATAGTAAATAGGTACAATATGATCATCTTCAAGTCCAATCTAAACAAGTTTTTGCTGAGTTGTTCCCCTAAATAATCAAATTATACCCCATTCCCACCACTAACAATTACTACACTGTTGTCCTAATGACTAACGTACTCCCATTAACTCCTATCCTCGAGTGGCCTTCTGGGCTTGATAATTGATGACCCTCTTGTAAAAAGTAGTCTCTTCTCATCAAACCTTGAGGATAATGAAGAATGGAGCAGGATAATTATTTACTATTTGTCAGAAATTGATCAGACAAGGTATGAAGCCACTTGATTTAATAAGGTCTTACTTCAAATGTTAGATGGATTAATTCCGACGCAGAAAACAGCAGTTGTTCCCCCTTTGTCAGAAACGATTACTACACTGTTATCCCAATGATTACCGCACTCCCATTAACACCTATCCTCGAGTGGCCTTCGGACTTTGATAAGTGGCGACCCCGTTGTAAAAAATAAGTAACAGCAATTCTTCCTCCTTTGTCAGAAACATGACACGTGAAATGTGAGGACTAAATAAAGAGATTAAATTAAAAGGAAGTAGAAAGTTGAACTTCCCTTATTTCATCTTTTAATCCTCATATTCAATGAGTGATGTTTCTGACACAGGGGGGAAATTGCTGTTTTCTGGGTCGCAATCTATCTAACAATTATCGTTGGCTATTTTTTTAAGCTTAAGTAGTATGTTTGAATTGATTTTTAGCTGCTTATATCAAGTGGCTTCATGCTGTGTCCGGAGCGAACCCCCACCCTCTAAAAAAAAAAAGGACAAATTATAGGAAGTGAGAGTTTGTAAGCTGAGGAATATTATGGAAGTACACGGATAGATTAAAAAAAAATGTATGAATTGCGTCCGATTACTGATGGAGTTGATTATGACAAGCTTTTGTGAAAGTTGAACTTAAAGACGACCAAATTCTAAACAATAAGGAGGCAGTTCAGGACCTATCAGGTTGGCGACTTTCTTTTGAACCCTGTCCAGGAGTGAGAGACAAGCAGCAGATGCACTAGGCCAAATATAAAGAAGTTTTGTCTGTGGAAATTCTGCTGGACGCTTAGAAATCTGGGGAAGATAGGAAAGTTTCTTTTTATTGTGGTGCAATTATAAAGCGAAGTAAGTTGATATAAACAGCGTCTATTTAATATTGTGATATATATAGTGGGTGACGTTTAGTGGTTAACGTGTTCTACTGTTGTATGTATATGTGTGCGTGTTTCATATATATATATATATATATATATATATATATATATAAAACGAAAATGTATGTATGTATGTATGTATGTACGCTTTTCCTCGATGTCCACAAAAGGCTTCTTTCAGAGAAGCGCTCGCTCGCTTCACAACTTCTTAAAACTTTTTATATCATCTATAAATTGTAATATCTCGCGGTTAACCACGGAGCTCGCCTGTCTATTTAATTTTATTGACTTTCAAACGTTAATTATTCCACATTTCCCGCATCGGCACGCGTTACATTCGGTTTTTGGTATAAAAAAAGCGAAACTCGACTCTAATCACAGGCCCAGAACCACACTTGCCCGCGCGCCCTCCGGGGCCCGGGTGACATGATCAAAGTGTAGTATCTGTTCCGGCAGATGCTGCAAGCTATGACTAGCTATGACTAGCAAAGACCAGATGTGGGGGCAACCCCACATGCTTGACCTTTAACCAGCTCCCATTTCCCTCCTCTCGGGAGCTGGTCCCCATTTTCCCTTCCCCTTCCCTTGACTCCTCACATTAAAAATTGGCCTTGTGCCTAATTTGCTCGGTGGGGGAGCAAATAAATACAACAGGCCCAGAGCCAGTCCGTTTGGTCAATGTCGACTTCGTTATATCAGACGGTAGCTTTCATTTCGAGACGAGGGAGCGGGTTTTTAAAAACAAACAAACCGATTTATTGACCTCATTAAAAACTGTCCTGCACAAAATGCTAACTGCTGAATACCTATCGTCGTCACGTCAATCAAAAACGCGCATCTGTTTTTTTTTTCACACTTTACTATTTTCCAACTGCGCGTCGGCAACGCCGGGTAGCCCTCACTAGTCTATTATATAAAGGGCAAAATGGGCATGAGCGTTTGTACATGTACAAGAAAGGCTTTTTGCATAAGGGTTCTCGTGTTGGTTAGATTCCGCGAGAAGTTTTTGAATACTTCCCAGATCGTAATAGCTCGCATTCGCAAACGGACATCCTTTCTTTTCTTTTCTTCTTTTCTTTTTTTTTTTTTTGATCAAGTTTTTAAAAAAATTCCCACTGTGCCGTCGTCTCCACCTGATCTTCGGGCTAAGTAGTATCTGTTCTGTAATTCGTCCTAGGTCAGTGTAGAGGGAAAGTCTTCACACGGAGACAATTACTAGTTATTTGGATACTGCCAGAGTGTCCCTTTTTTGGGGGAGCTGATTTTCCACCTCATTAAAAACGAGAGAGGTTTTAAAGCAACGCCATTTCTGTAAGTAATCTTTTTTGATTGACTACGTTAGATTTGAAAGCTTTAGACTTCAGGTCGCGTCATGGAGTACCGGTAAGACGTCAGATTTTCTTTCACTTTCTTTTTTCTGCCTTCACGTCACGGGTTCGAACCTACCTGCCTACTACCACTTTTTTTTTTGCTCAACACATGACTCCAAACGCCCGAGCAACGCCGGACACCTAGTCTAGTTTATAATAAAACTGTTTATTAGCATTCAGTCTGTGCAGTGCACAGATAAAAATACCTTTCTCCGTTTTCTTCGTCTTTTCTCATTATTCAAGTTCATCTCCCTGCGAAGAAAACCAAACAACCATAAATTATATATTGGAGTTAACTTTATTCTTGACT
>NC_136517.1:92049998-92072498 GCF_053919585.1 Euprymna scolopes | reverse complement strand
CTCTTTTAAAAGTGGGTTGTTTATTTTCTTATACTTCCAAAATACACTTTTAAAGTTGTTTTAAAAGTAATAAAAATATTTTTTTTAATTTTTTAAAAAACAGTAATGAATTTTACGAACTCAATATTTTTCCGTTTTTAAACTTTAAAAATCTATCACAATTTTTCTATTGATTCTATTTTTACGATATTTTCAGGGCCAATGTGAAATTTTATGCTCTTTCCAATAAACTGAATATAATATTTTAGAAAAACGTCTTCTTTTTTTAATTCACGCCCCCACCCCATTTTCAAGTGTCTATTAAAAAGTAAATAATTAATTTACTCACCAAAGTTTTATATATCACAAATTGAAGAGAAAAGGTCAATAAATAATATATTCAAAATTAAAACATAAAAGTAGTGTTTTTTAGAAATTTACCTGCAAAGTTCGAAGTTTAAAACCTTTTTTTTAAACCACGTTGTTTTTTTTTCTTTTTTTTTTTAATGAAACCTTGGTCCTTGCTCCTTTAATTGAAAATAAAATTAGGGCTTGAATTCCATTTTTCGAGGAGTTATAAGCTTAGAAAGACGGGGTTGAATTATTCACTATTTTTCACGAAATTTCTGACACACCTAGAACTGCACGCCTGTGGAACTCTTTCCGTTTGCCGTTTGTTTGATAACTTGGAGGAAAGGGAAAATTAAATATTTAGTTGATCTTGCAATCACGTAGCGATAAACTAACATCCAAACCTTGATGAACAAAATTGAACTTCTGCATGTCAGTATAGTCGGGGAAGCATGTACCCGAAAGGGAATACCAAAGTCTAGCCGTTCTGGGAAAGAAACTGTAATCAATAGAAGGCTTTCTTACATTTCGCGATCTATATTGTGTAGTGGTGGGATTTTGCGGCTTGCCGGTTTGTTGGGGTGTTTACGTCGAGAGGTGCAAGGCTTGTAGTTCGTCGGGGCATATAGCATTAAAATACTTGTAAATCAGGCAGAGAGATGCAACATTTCGTCGATGAGAAAGAGGCTGAAGCATAGCTGATAGTTCGGGACCTATTGGATTGTTGACTCGCTTTTGAAACTTGTCTAAGAGTGAGAAATTAATAGCAGACGCACCAACCCAAACGTGACAATAATACTCCATACATGGGCGAATGGTGGCCTTATAGAGGCATAGCATACTTTCCGCACGGAAGAGAGAGAGAGAAAACTCACCTTCCTCACAGCAGCCGCGCCAATGCCCTCAACATATCTGTTCCAACTCATGTTTCCTGTAAACGTTAAGCCATAAACATGATAAATTTTTGTGAATCAAACAGACACCAAACAATATAATTATTAAATACCGACGTCAACTAATTGTATTCCTAGAATCCATCGACCTGAAAAATTCATAACTTTATCCTCTAGTATTATTTTGGCCTTGATGAACGAAAACTCCTTAGTACTACGTTTTATTTTACAAGAAAATCATCTTTTATCAAGACCTGAAAGCCATTTAAGGATATTGGTTAATGAATGTAATATGGTAGTGTCGTAATCGTTAATAACTTAGATTGGGTAGAATTTTGATTACTTAAGGGAACGGTTCAACAAGAACTTGTTTTACATTGGACTTGAAGACTATCGCATTGTAATCGGTCGTGAAGCAGCTCAGTGGAACTGTGTTACACGCGCGGGCAGTTCTAAAAAAGAAGCTTTGTTCATGGAATCTGCGTTTAGATGTAGACACTGATACATTGTTGGGGACATTATTGATAGTGGTTGTAAGTAGTCGAGTTTGACCACAGATGAAGTTCAGTCGAGCACCTGTCATGAAAATATCGAGAGAACAGAGACAGACTTGCAACGTCTCTTCTGGGGGAAAGAGGTTGCAGGGAAGAGAAAATGTCATCACTTACTAAATTTCGAAACCGGTTATGACCATTATCAAGGTAGGATAAGACGCGGCTAGCTACTCTGCCAGGATATGGCAACAGTACTCCATATGATTGTATCGGCAGTGAGATACCGACTGGAGCGGTAGAATGTTCCAACCATTTTTCCAACGATATTGACAACTGATTTCATATGCGTGTTCCATTACAAATCAGAAGCGTAGGTCAGTTACAGAGATTAGTCAAGACACGGTACTTCCCCAAGACGAGAGCCATTCATTTCAATTAGGGCCAGATGGGGCATAGCTTATAGATGCGTACATATATGTCGCATGGCGGTATTATATTTCGTTCCAGTGTTAAAAGTATTTGGTAAATTCTAAGTGCATTCATGCAAGATATCCTATAAAAAATGGTAAGCAGACCCTTCGTTGGTTACTCTTTGGACAGACCCGAATCTGTTTTTATCAATGGTTTTGTTGCATGTTTATATTAATACCTGAAAGTCGATCTATGGGGTGTGGTTCGCATGTTTTGTCAGGCCCGACTGATTTATCCCTTTGCACGAAGCGAGAACTGCCATCTCTCCTTAAAAACTAAACAAACAACAATAAAAAAAATAACCAAAGATATCTACTTTATTGGTAGCGTCTGCGAGAGGTTCAGGGAAAGAGGGTAAAAAAAGAGATTTTTTTTTTATTTGTCGACGTGAAGAATACACCTGATGTCCCACAGGATGCTAATGAAATTTGCCAAAGGATTTAATTTCTAAGTGATTCTCTAGACGGTTGGAATTCTTCCTCTAGCCTCACAGACTGTATAGAATTTAGAACCATAAGAAGTAACTCTTTAATCTCAATTTGAAATAATCAAAGACATATTGGAACTATATCTATCTATATATCTATAAAAGTGAACGTGTCTGTCTGTCTGTGTACATTTCCCTACGCAATAACTCTGTCAATTTTTAGTCTATAGACTCGAAATTTGAAATACCTGGTACTGAGATTTGGGAAAATCGATGTGACGGGTGGCAGCCAGAAATTTGGCTGTTAATGGGTCAAATTTCAACGATTTGACCTTTAAGAACTCTACCAAACTCCTCCGACAATTTTGGGTCTAGACACTTGAAATTTTAGATATAGGTTCCTTGAACCTGGATCTAACTTAATAAAGTGATTTGAGCCCGAAACTATAAATTTTAAGGGGTCATAATAGGAGTCAAATAAAAAAAATGTACTCTTTTTTTTTTCTTTTTGCTCAGCATACACCTCCAAACACCCGGGCAACGCCGGGCTGAAATGCTAGTATATATATATATATGATGAAAGTAATGGAAATAGTATTCCGACAAAATAGAGAAAATAAAAAGGAACAAACCGTATTATGTGTTCATCAACGTTTCGTCTTTATTTCATCCAGAGGAAGTCTCGAAATAAAGACGAAACGTTGATGAACACATAATACGGTTTGTTCCTTTTTATTTTCTCTCTCTCTCTCTCTCTCTCTCTCTCTCTCTCTATATATATATATATATATATATATATATATATAGTTCCAATCTGTCTTTGACAGTCTGTGAGGCTGTATATTAAGTAAGATGATTGATAATTTTTAATTAAAATTAAAAATCGGTTTCATAAGGAAGAACAAACAAAATCAATAAATTGTACGATCGTTTCGGATACCATGTTTTTATTGTGATAGACATTGAGTCTTGGACAATAATTTTATCATATAGTTTTTTGAAACTAAGTCTCACCAGCAAAAATATTGGGTGTTTTTTTTTTCTAAAGACACCAAAAATAAACCTAGCATTTTTTTTTAAGTGAGGCAGATGTATCTTTTTATGGGTTGCCTTCTAAAAGTCGTATGTATCATCATCAATGCATTCATTTGGAAACTACATTTATCATCCAAATGAATGCATTGACGATGATACGTACGACTTTTAGAAGGCGAACCATTAAAAGAAGGCGAAATTTTATTATATAATCTAATTGTTTTTAACTGTATATAACGGACTGTTTTCCTCCTCACTTAATGTCTGTTTACAGCCATTGACTCATCTAGTATTCGCGCGCGCGTGTGTGTGTGCGTGTGTGTGTATTATATATAACTCACGTAACATGACGACATACCTGTTTCTGCTGCTCACTTCTGGCGGATTCGGCAACGTCTTGAGGAGTTGAGTTTTGTTTAAAAAAAAACGCGTCCAGACAGACACACACAAGACGATGTATATATATATATATATATATATATATATATATATATATATATATATTATTTAATCGCTCCAAGTACTGAAGTGAATCTTGGGTTGTGGTTTCTCTGCATCCATTTGGAAAACGTCGCTCCCTTATAGGAAGACCTGTTCAACCCATCTTGTTTCATCAGCGTTGCAATACCAACTCCAACTATGCTTTAGTAAACTGGAACACGTGAAACTTGACACGTCACGTCCGATCCCCAATCAGATAATTCTGGTGCAAACTGATCGGTCACCCAGGTTTGATGCATGTCACAACATTACCCTTTGACCCTTCTGCATCTGCACACTTGCTCACCTTATTGTTTCTCACGATATGTTGTACACTTCGCTAGATAGATATACAATTAGATAGATAGATAGATAGATAAAAGATGATTAAATGTTTCTACCCGGCGTTGCACGGCGTTTACCTAACAATATGGCTAAATTAAAAAAAGTTGTATTTATATTCGTTATTTACAAATACTCATAATTTTTTAAAGCAGATATTTTAAAATATTACTGAACTATTTTGGGCGAAATTTTTTTTCCGCTTTCACTAATTAATAGGTCTAATTCGAAAAAAATTATTTTGAAGAAAAAAAAAAGTCTTTTTACGTCTTCGGCATTTCTTATTTGCCAGCATCTTAAATGGTGGCACCTTGGGACGATTATTAAATCAAAACGAATGAACTGTTTACGCTTTAAAACTGACGGCAACTAATTAAAAGCACGCAAACAATTAAAGCACAAGTAAACAAAGAAGCAAAAAATCTGTTTTGAGGAAAATAAGTAAAAACTTCAACTGTTTTAGCTGAACTTTACCTTCTAATTGCCGTTTAGTAGGTTCTTTGATATGACAGGGGCGCGTTCGAAATGTTGTATATGGAAGGGCGACAGATTCCGGTTTTTAGAGAAACAAAGTAAATAGGTTCGAAAATGATATTTATTCAAGTAAAAGCCTAGAATCGAACCCAGTATCCAGAAAGTGAAAAGAATATACAGGGTGTTTCAAAAGTCTTGGGAACATAACGATTTTTAATAACTTGTAATGTTCCCAAGATTTTTGAAACACCCTGTATATTGCAATTCAAATGTAATCCTAAGAATGTGGAACAATGTCCATTATGTTAGAACTGTGGAACTCTCTTCCGTTTTACTGCTTTCCAGCCGACTACAATATGGCCGTCTTCAAGTCCAATGTAAACAAGTTCTTGATGAGCCGTTCCCCTTAATCAAATTTACCTAATTTATACTTCAAACGATTACTGTGATATTGTCCTTTTGGTCACTGTACACTCTTTAACCCTTATACTCGATTAGCTTCTGGGCCTTGATAAGTAATGACTCCTTTGTAAAAACATATAAAATAACAATACAACTAGAGGTCAGAGTTATGACAATGAAAATCAAATTAAGGAATGTCTTTGTGTTGCCAAACGTGTTGGAGACATGTGTATGTAAATCCATGTGAGAAAACATTCACGTGGTTGAGCACGTTTCTGACGTCACAAAGAAAGATAGATCACAATCTGTTCAGAACTTAGGAGTCAGAGTTAAACAAAGAGAGAAGTCCGAGGGGAGTTGAGTTTACAGTTAAAGTTGGAAGAGTGAGTTAGCTCAACCCCTTTTGGAAGCGGATCAGAAAGGGAATTATGACAATGTAATTCTGCAAGGCGATCGAATCCCTGATCCTCTCATCCAGCTGAAAGAATAAATATCATCATGTCATTTGTAAATCTTCATTTTTCATCATTTCAACCGAAAAGGTAATGTGTTTTTGTGAATTGTCTTGTAAATGAACTTTGTGTAACCCTTCTTTAATAGCCTGTCCCCATTATCTACACTTATTATTTTTTATTACACAGAGGTCACCACTTATCAAGGCCCAAAGGCCACTCGATGATAAGGGTTTATGGGTATACATTAGTCATTGTGATTTTAGCGTAACAAAAATAGTGGGAAGGTTGTAATTTGGATTACTTAGGGAGACGGTTCAATAAGAACTTGTTTACATTGGACTTGAAGACAATCAGATTGTAGTCAGCTGGAAAGCAGGCAAACAGAATAGAGTTCCACAGGCGAGCAGTTCTACGAAAGAAGCCCTGCTCATGGAATCTACGTTTGGGCGTAGACACAGATAAAGAGTATGGGAAATTGTTGATAGTGGTTCTAGCTAGACGAGTGTTTTTCGTGAAAGTCTGGCGAGGGGGGGACCATAGATTGAAGTTCAGATGAGCACCTGCCATGAAAATAACAATAAAGCAAGGGCAGGCTCGCTACGTCTCTTCTGTGGGAAAGAGGTTGCAAGGAAGAGAAAAGGGCATCCCCGACTAAGCTACGAAGTCTATTTTGAACTCTGTCAAGACAGGATAAGCTGCTTCTTGTAGCACCTGCCCAGATATGGCAACAGTACTCCATCGTTGGCCGAATCTTGCTTTTATATAGGTAGAGAATGGCATCACGAGTGAGATATCTACTGGAGAGGTAAAAGGATCCCACCATTTTCTCAGCGACCTTTGCAATGGATTTGATATATGTGTTTCCTTTCAGATCGGGAGTAAAGGTCAAGCCCAGAAGCTTGTCAAAACATGGAGTCTCCCCAAGATGAGAGCCATTCATATCGCTTGATGGCAGCTGGGCAACAGAGCGTTGATGATATGAAGATAGATGGATTAAAAGTAACCAGCCACTTTTTCCCCATTGTATCAAGTGCTCAAGATCAGAGGAGAGAGAGAAAGTCAGAGAGAACTTGGTTGTTTACGGTCTTCACGAAATATTACCGTATGCTCCTAATGTAACTATCACTAGACGTCACATCCCTATTATATTACCTAGCATCTTCTTTCGTCTTCTCAGTTTGTGCAAACAAAGTTCGAGTTGGTTTTCGGACGCTGAAGGAATAAGATGAGCTAAACAGATCTCTTCATTAGGGGGCGACGGTTTTCAGAGATCCACAAGCCAAGATTCACTCCAGTTCTGCTGTAACGAAATGTGTGGGCGTGAATAAATGATATATATAAAAACATACATCGTCTTGTGTCTGTCTTGAAGCGTTTTCTTTAAAGAAAACTCAACTAATTTTATTTTTTATTTTTTTTACAAGGTGGTCACCACTTTGAAGGCCCGGAAGTCACTCGAGGATAAGAGTTATTGCGTGTACAGTACGTTAATGTTGAGATTTGATAATGTGTCTTACTTAAGGGGGCGGTTCATCAGGAATTTGTTTATGTTGGATTTGAAGACATCCAGGTTGTAGTCAGGTGGCAAACAGGCAGACGGAAGAGAGTTCCACAGGCGTGCATTTCTAAGAAAGAAGCTTTGTTCATGGAATCTACGTTTTGGTTTTGGCACAGATAAAGGGTGGGGAAAAATTTTGGCAGTGGTTTCAACTAGACGGGTGTTTTTCGTGAAAGATTGGCTATGGGAGACCAGGGATTGGAGCTCAGACGAGCACTTGCTATGAAAGTAACGATAAAACAAAGACAGGTTCGCAACGTCTCTCCTGTGGGAGAGAGGTTGCAGGGAAGAGAAAAGGGCATCCCCCACTAAACCACGAAGTCTATTTTGTACTCCGTCAAGGCAGGATAGGCTGTTTTTAGCAGCTCCTGCCTATATGTGGTAGCAGTATTCCATCCTTGGGCGAACTTGCCTTTTATACAGATAGAGAATTGCATCGGCAGTGAGATATCTTCTGGAGCATAGAAGGATCCTACCATTTTTCCAGCGACCTTGGCAACTGACTTGATGAACGTGTTCCATTTCAGGTCAGGAGTAAAGGTGAAGCCCAGAAGCTTATCAAAACATGGAGCTTCCCCTAGACGAGAGCCATCCATTTCAATTGATGCCAGATGGGGATCACAGCGTTGATGATGTAAAGATAGGAGCTTGGTTTTACATTTTCATTTAGAAAGCCATTCTTAATATGGGGGACGGGAGGGTATTTTGTTAACTATTCTGTACTTTCATCTGACAATTTAATAAATAAAAACTGACTTTTTCAGAAAACGGAACGTGCTGACACAATAATTATCCTCGAGAATTGATCCATCTTCTTAAAATGACTTTATTTTTCTTAAAATTATGATAGCGTTCGTGGGAAGAGTTTGTAAATGTTGTAAAGTACGTTTAAGTGTTTTATGTATGTATGTATGGGCACACCTGTTTACATTCCCCAGTAGGCGCGCATCAGGCGACAAGCAATTAACTTGCCCCACCAGAAAGCCCGGTGGCAAGGTCTGGGAGTGTTGGCCTCCTAGGAAGTACCCAAGTGGTGTAACTCAGTCCGACAGGTTCTGGGCCTCACCTGTCGGGCTGAGTGAAAAGAACAGATCATTGGCGAGTACTACTACCCTGTCCCCCTGCAGCCGAAGTCGCTAGGAGACACATCCCATCACAGAGTATAATGGGGTAGAGATTTAATTGCTGCCCACCACAGCAAAATGTGACACAAGGCCGGAAGGTGGGGATCCAGCAGGCTTCCCTAAAGGAGGTGTACTCCTGCAATTGTAAAAAATTGCCTGAGTAACTCCGTCGGCATTCCCCGGTCGGGGCACCTCAGGCAGTAAGCGATAAACGTACCCCACCGAAAAGCCCAGTGGAAAGGCCTGGGAAGGTGGACCTCCTAGGTATTATCCAGGCGGTGTACCTCAGTCCAACAGGTGCTGGGCCGGTTCCCGGCCCCTCACCTGTTGGGCTGAGTGTCAAGTGACGAATCCTTGACGTGTACTACCCTGTTTCCCTGCAGCCGAGGCCGCTAGGAGACACATCCCATCATAAAAGATTTATAATGGGGTAGTTATTTAAATGCCGCCAACCTCAGCATTATTTGGCACAAGGCCTGGAAAGTGGGGATCCAGCAGGCTCCCCTAAAGGAGGGGCACTCCTGCAATTTTAAAAATTGCCTCAGTAACCCCGTCGGCATTCCCCGGTCGGGGCGCCTCAGGCAGCAAGCAATAAACTTGCCCCACTGGAAAGCCCGGTGGCAAGGCCTGGGAGGGTGGACCTCCTAGGTGTTACCCAGGCGGTGTACCTCAGTCCAACAGGTGCTGGGCCGGTTCCCGGCCCCTCACCTGTTGGGCTGAGTGTTAAGTGACGAATCCTTGACTTGTACTACCCTGTCTCCCTGCAGCCGAAGCCGCTAGGAGACACATCCCATCAAAACAGTGTTTTAATGGGGTATGATCCCGCACAGTCTGGCGATTCTATTTATAAATGATGCTGCTAGGAACTGAGGAATCAAATTAATTCACGTTCTGCTACCAACCAATCAGAAACCAGAATTGCTCCATAAATAGTAAACCTTTCTGTAGCAATTTCGCATATGTTTGCTTCGTGTCAACACGGGAAGAATATTTTGCTGTGTGGATTCCAAATCGAGAACTATCTACTGCGAACCAGTCACCTCCGAGGACTTGTGTAAAACAACGAACCATTGAAAACTGTTCTGAAACTAAGCTTGGCTTACAATTCTAGAGTTTTGCTCGAGATTGCAAATGATACATAGACATAAAAAAATTCCTCTATCCTAAGAATGACAGATATGTTAATAATCAACATTTTCCTCATTGTTTTATACGGCCCAGAGCAACACCAGGTAGCCCTGCTAGTATATGTATATGTGTGTGTGTGTGTGTTTAGCAGGCTTCAAAGTCAGTTTAAGTGTTCTATCGCAGATTCTAAAACGTCTAATAGGAATGATTTAATTTGCAAACTATGCATGACATTCTCCGATTTCAGCGATCAAGTCATGCAGAACGTTCGATAAAAATCCGATTGATCAAAAGAGATCGATTAATCGACGCCTTTTGAACGTTTAATAAGTTTCGAATGGTTACAATTCTTGTTGGATCATCGATCCGTTATTAGTTTGTTTTGAATGAGACGATTTCAAGTATACGCACAGTTTTTTTTTTTTTTCATAACTGCAGAAAACTGCGCCATTAAGTAAACGTTATTAAGGAAAACGCTTACATAAGAATTTGCATAAAATTATTAGAATCATTTGTTCAATAACTCACAGAAAATTAGACCAAGAATACTACACTCAGAGTAAGAAAAGTCATGAAACGAAAATTAGAAACGCCGACATCAAAGAAGTCTGGACTTTGAAATCATCTCACCAGAAAACCGAAAAAAAAAATAACAGGGAATTAATCAAAATGGATGTTTAAAAGAATATGCAAATTAGGAAATGAATGCAATTCCACGACCCATATAAAAAAGAGGTTTTAATATGAAAACCCAAATATAAAGGTGTGCATGTGTGTGTGTATGTATATATATATAGAGAGAGAGACAGAAAGAGATACGTATATATATATATATATATATATATATATATATATATATATATATATATATATATATATATATAGGGTGACCCCTAACTCTTATTAGGCCCCGTTTCTTAGTAGTTTGACGAATTAAATGAAACTTTGGTCATAACTAGTTTATTATATTCAAAACATCACATCAAACACTAGGGTCTTTGGCTTTTTTTTTTCTCCGTTGACTGTAAAATGCTTAGAAAAACAATTGAATGTCCTCCATTTTTTGGGGGTCACCCTGTATATATATATATATATATCGACCTGTGTGAAAAGGACGAAACTTGTTACAAATAAACGAACGCAAATCGTACTAACGAGTATCACACCTGGATTTATGTGTTGTTCATTAGTTCTAATTGACAAATCCATCGGATTATTTATTTATCTACATCATTTATTTATCTACATCATTAATTTATTGTATATGTAATATAAGGGCACTTCTCCCAATCTCCCTCATTATTTTAGGTGTTTGCATTGAATTTTCTTACCCCCCCCCCCCTCTACCCACACACACATGTATATTTACGTTGACATACCGGTTTCCGTCGGATCACTGAATTAAGCAACGTTTTGCCTGGTCATTAATAAAATAGGGGACCAATTTGGAAATTCCAGGTGTTGCAAGAACCTAAAGTCGTCAACTTCTATAACGCACACACACACACACACACACACACACACACACACATATATATATATATAGAGAGAGAGAGAGAGAGAATACAACTTTGTTATATATGGGGGATGGAATTGCATTCATCTGCAAAAGATCTAGCTAATTTGCATATTCTTTTAAACGATCATTTCAATTAATTCCCTGTTATTGTTTTTGGTTTTCAAAGTCCAGATTTTTCTGATGTCGGAGTTTCTTATTTTCGTTTCATGACTTCTTACTCTTAGTGTTGTATTCTTGGTATAATTTTCTGTGAGTTATTGAACAAATGATTCTAATAATTTTATGCAAATTCTCATGTAAGCGTTTTCCTAATAACGTTTGCTGAAACCTGCATTTGCTACTGGCCTCTCATTCTTAGAAAAGGTTCAAAAGCGAGTCGCCAACCTAAAATGTCTAGCATTGTCAGCTAGGCTTCAACCCCTGTCCCATCGACGAAATATTGAATCCCTCTACTTTACAAGTATTTTAATGGAAGGCATGCCAAAAAGCCAAAAGCCTTTTAAAATAACCCCCGAGAAGCAGCAAAATCCCACCCCATACACACACACACACATATATATATATATATATACACTAACAGGGCAACCCGACGTTGCCAGAAGCCATAAAAGTAAATAAAACTGGACAAAGCGGGAGAGGGCAGAGCGGTAGCTCTAGATATATCCAAGGCTTTTGACAGGGTATGGCATGAGGGTCTCCTCAGGAAGATTAGATCATACGGTATCACTGGTAGAATACTTAACATAATTAAATCCTTCTTAGATAAGAGAAAAATCCAGGTTGTCCTCGACGGTCGTACATCTAAATAATATGATATAAATGCGGGAGTGTCCCAGGGATCTATCCTTGGACCTCTGCTGTTCTTGATATTCATAAATGACCTCCCCGACAAAATTGCCTCTGAGATGGGTATATATGCTGATGACACCACACACTATAGCAGGCACGACAGGAAAACAAATGAACATATATCTAAAGTAATGGCAGGAACACTAGAGGATGACCTCCAATCAGTAGTGGAATGGTGACAAAAATGGATGGTCACGTTCAATGCCGCCAAGACAAAACTGGTTTCATTCAATAACTACAAGAAACCTTCTCTACCACCTATAGCAATGGCCAACGACTCTTTATCTGAGAGTACGTCTCTCAAGCTCCTTGGCCTAACGTTCACAGGAAACATGAGCTGGAACAATTACATCGAGAGCATTGCCAGGGCCGCTGCGAGGAAGGTGGGCTCTCTCTACCGTGCTAGAAAACTTCTAACACCCGAAAGTATCCTGTACCTCTACAAGGCCACTATTCGCCCATGTATGGAGTATTGCTGTCATATTTGGGCTGGTGCATCGGCTACTAGTCTCTCGCTCCTTGACAAGGTTCAAAAGAGAGTCGCAAATCTGATAGGCCCTAAACTGGCATCTAAGCTTCAGCCTCTGTCCCATCGTCGAAACGTTGCATCCCTCTGCCTGTTCTACAGGTATTATAATGGTGAATGCTCTGATGAACTGCAAGCACTTGTGCCCCCACGACGTAAACACCCTCGACAGACCCGACAAGCTGCAAAATGCCACCCCCACACTGTAGAGACCCCTAAATGTAAAAGATCTTTCTACTCCGGTAGTTTCTTCACCAGAACTGCTAGACTTTGGAATTCCATTCCAGGTCACTGCTTCCCCAACTGTACTGACATGCATAAGTTCAAGTGCAACGTGAACCAACATCTTGCTGCCCAAATCCCTACATAGTACCCCAGTAGTTGTTTCCCCTGATAGTAGCTCCCTACACCAAAGTGGCAATGTGCCTTGTTTGGGGTGAAAATGTAATAAAAAAAAAATAAAAATAAAATAAAGTATATATTTTTTCTCATGATAGTAAGTTGAATTTATCATAGATCATATTTAAACAACATCCCCCCTTGCAGTTGTGCCTCCCAATAGGTGTGAATTTTAATCAAACAAATATAAAATAGAATTTTACCCTGGCTTTATTTAAGATCACATTTATATAGGGACGGATCCTGATGAATTAATAACGTTATTATTTGTGTGTGTGCGTGTGTGTGCGTGTGTGTGTTCATACATTACAGATTACGCAGGGCGTTGGCCACAGGCGGGGATATTTCGTATACTTTAAAAATTGACTAACGGCTAGCTCTAAAAATCGTAACTTACTCTATAAATAAAAATAGATTTTTTAAAGTAAAAAAAAATAAAAAAATGTGTGTGTGTGGGGGGGAAGAGAGTTCAAGTTCAAAGGTTAAAACTAAATGTAATACATAAATAAAATATTCCAACCCGACACAATTAAATTATGTAGGAAAGAAAAAAAAAAGATAACAAAAATAAATGAATTGGTAATAAAAATATAGATAGTTAAGAAGAAGAAGAAGAAGAAATGTTATCGTATTCTCAAACGTCTTTTTAGATAAATTTTGAATCGGAATGTCTCCGATAATATCGAAAATTGATAATCGAAAAAAAATCCTATTAAAGAAGAAATAGTCCAATTTTTAGCAATGTTCACACCTTTATACAGCCTAACATCAAAAATGCATTCGAGAAGCTTCATCACCGTACAAGCAGAGAGGCCCAGCGTATAAAATTATGAGTACGTCCTTTGATTAAACAGGTGCGAGTTCGGAATGAAGTTTCTGTTTAAAGCGCAACTGAACCATGATACTTGACTTTTGTATTTTAAACTTTAATTTAAGCTATTATGCAAAGATAATGTTATAAAAATAAACAGATTCTCTACAGTGCAATGTAAGCTACAATAGATTGTTGACTAATTTACAGCAGCGAAGCATGTGATGCTTTCTTCCGATGTACCGAGGTGGGTTCCCGACTAGAGCAAGCGATGAAGCGATTTGATTGAAAAAAAACAAATAGGCAATTTCATTGGCTTCGATTACAATAAAAAATATTGGAAGTTTGAAACATTCGTTGGTTTTCATTCGATCTCTGGCAACGTCGGGTATTCCTGCTAGTATTAAATATTTTTATCAGTAATCACCTCCTCCTCCTCCTCCTCCTCCTCCTCCTCCTCCTCCTTCTCCTCCTCCTTTCTCTATTTTCTATCTTTCTAATTAGTAGTTCGTTCAGACGCAGCCGTGCATTTAATTTGAGACGATCTGTTTCTATTCGTACTAGCCGGCGACTCGTCCCTGACAATCAGTTCAACAACGATTTTGTCAATGTAATTTCCTATCTAATCTGATGCGTGTTTTTCTAATGCTATTTCCTTTTTTTTTTAAATTGCATTTCACGCCAAACAAGGCACAGTGCCATTTTTGATGTAGAAGTACATAATTTGCAGGAATACTATGAAGGGAGTTGAGCAGCAAGGTGTATGTTTACATCACACTTAAACTTCTGCATGTCAGTACAGACAGGAAAACAGGAACCGGTAGGGAATTCCAAAGTCTATCAGTCGTAGGAAAGGAACTATTAAAGTTGAAGGCTTTCTTACATCTACGGATTTCTACTGTGTAGAGGTGGAATTTTGCTGCTTGTTGGGGGTATTTACGTCGGGATGGTACAAGAGCTTGCGGTTCGAGCACCGTCCATTAAAATACTTGTAAAACAAACAGAAGGATTTAACATTTCCTCGATGGGACAGGGGTTGAAGCCTAGCTGACAGTGCATGACCTATTAGGTTGGCGACTCGTTTTTAACCCTTTCTAAAAGTGAGAGGCCAGTAGCAAATGAACCAGCCCAAATGTGGCTATAGAAGGTTTTCTGTTATCTTGGCATCGGGGATATTTACGTCGAATGAGCAGAAGGGCGCACCTTCCATTAAAATACTTGTAAAACAGGCAGAGGGATGCAATATCTCGTCGATAGGACAGAGTTTGAGGCCTTGCCGACAGTGTGGGACCTATAAGGTTTGCGACTCTCTTTTGAAGCCTGTCTAAGAGTGAAATAGACTAGCAGATGTACCAGATAAAATGTGGCCATCAGATAATTATGAACTGGGAACTTGTACGGTTTAATCAAGACATTATAAAATGAAAATATCGAAAAAAGTTTATATTGTACGTATCCGTTATGGAATGAAGTTCTCCGAAAAAAAATTCGCTTAATTTCATCAAGTAGTTTTTTTTTTTTTTTTTTTTTTTTTTTTTTTTTTTTACAGCGAAAAAACAATTTGTTAGGATATTGAGCAAAAGGTTCGATTTTTACGAAGAAAAACTACTATTAAAGATTTGGAGGGAGTGTCGGCGCTTTAAATTGAGTTATCTCCCCGTGGCTTATTCTAAAAATCCAAACAAAAATTTTTAAAAAATTCAAAGATGTTTACCGTGCTGGCATAAAAAAGTGTTTTTTTTCTGCTGTAAAAAAAAAAAAAAAAAAGAAAGAAACTACTCGTTCAAATTAATTAAAATTTGTTTTCGAGGATCTTCAGTTCAAAACGGATACGTAAATATAACCTTTTTTTTCTCTCGATGTTTTCATTTTTTTTAATGCCTTTATTAAACCGTATAAGTACCAAGAAAAGAAAAGAACACGAGTCATTTCTGATAACTTTAAGAAAAAAAAAAAACACCAACTTGACTTTGTTTCTGCTTTTTAAAAAGTTTATTGTAGTGTTTAACAACGTTGTCTTTTATGATTTCTTTTTTTTATAAAACATCGTTTAAATGATAACTAAATAAAAAAAAATAATGTCGAACTAACGTAGGGGCAATAAGCGCACATAGACACACGAGAAGTGTTAATACATTTATATTAATATCTAGATTACCAACATGTTTTATTAATTATCCCCTCTTGTTTGCCCTGCATGTGTCCGCTGACGAATAGCCGGACCTATCATATGACGTCACATGCACAACAGCTGCCTTGGCTTAGACGGTACGCACTCAGCACACCAAGCCCTTTTACCCCCCGACGGCGTTGTGTCGTCAGGTTCCCTAAGATAACAAATATATCCCGGTGGTAGTAGGTACGCTAGGTGTGGTATCAACACGTTTGGAAGGACATTTGAAAAAAAAAAAAAAAAAATTAATCCCTTTCTTCTATTGTTGGTACCACTAATATCCGTAGGAAAATCTTTGATCTTTGAAACTCATGATT
This sequence comes from Euprymna scolopes, assembly GCF_053919585.1. Lineage (NCBI taxonomy): Eukaryota > Metazoa > Mollusca > Cephalopoda > Sepiida > Sepiolidae > Euprymna > Euprymna scolopes. The sequence goes on along the minus strand of NC_136517.1, from coordinate 92,056,291 downwards.
TGGAACCAGGATTGTAGTAGAGTCCTCTGGGAATAAATCCCGTCTATTTGCAGAAAGATGTTATCAAACGAAATCAGAGTAGTAGTAGTAGTAGTAGTAGTAGTAGTAGTAGTAATTATTATTATTATTATTATTATTATTATTATTATGAAAATTATTATAACTATAATTATAACTAGCGTTACCTGTGGAAATTCCACAGGGGACTCATTCATATGTAATATATTGATGTTGGCATTCTGTAGATGTTCAGTGTAAATGGAGACGCACTAATATTATTGTAGCTCTTTTGTTAAAACTACAAAAGTATTTATCTAAGCTAGCATGAACACCCGGCAAAGCCCGGTCTTAAAGTACACTTAAATATATTTTCATTCTTGCAGATTTCATAAATATTATTATAGAGTTAATGTTCTATCGATTTTTATATATTATAAAGTTGCGATTTAAAAAAAGAATATATATATATGGATGTTTTTATTTGTTTTTTGTTTTTTTGTTAGCGATACTGTTTGAACGAATTCAATTATTTAAAAAACACATATAAATTATTATATTTTTGTTATAGAGTTGGAGTTTCGTATTTCTAACTTTGCCATTTTTTTTTTTTTCTTATTCCGTTCCAATCAAAAGCGTTTTCATTTCCTCTTTCCCACTTCTGGTATTTTATTCTTTTCGGATTCCCTTTTCCTGCAAATAATGGTTCTGACACATCCGATTTCCATTCATCGCCCCCCCCCCCAAAAAAACAACACAAAAATAATATGACACGCACACCTACACACGTACAAACAATTTATTTCATTTACGCAAAAAAAAAAAACACAAAAAAAAAACAAAAAAAAACATGGTAAACTTTTTGCAAAAATACAAATCACATAAAAAAAATAATAGTTCGTATCATACAAGTCATATTTAAAATAAATTAAATTTCATTGATGAAAAAAACAGAAATTTGAATTTTTCTGCTCTTAAGCTGTTTTGAAACCCCGGTGCAAATATGCTTTTTTAATCAATAAAAAACAAAAAAAAAAATGAAGGCTTCTTTGACTAAAGCCATATTTGTTCAATTCTATTCCTTAGACTGTCGCAGTAAAGAGCAATTTCGTAGCTAGGAATCATTTCGCAGTTCCCATATTCTTCAGGTTTCGGTCGCATATCTTAGACATAGCAAACTCAAAATGTACTCCATTTTTTCTGTCTAGTTCATTAGTTGACGAAGTATTTTTCTCTCTGGCGTCTAAAATCAACAGAAATTAGACCAGTCCTGTAATACCCTGGTCTCTGTTCATTGCCATAAATACTATTTTCACCCTTCACGTATTCACCTTTTCTCTTTGAGTTAGTCTATTGCTAATCGCCTGACGTGCCACTGCCAGAAAATGTCGACGGGGCTGCACAGGCATCTTTTGCAGTTCTGCTCTTCGAGAGCATTCACTTTTTTGTCCTACTTTCTAACCTTAGTATCATATTTCCCGGGCTTGTAGATTAAAAAAATACCTACAGTACGACTTGAAATAGTTCAAGCCGTACTGTAGGTATTTTATTTGGGATATTTTATTTATATTATTTCGCTCAGCACTCCAAATCAATAGAGATTAAACTATTCCTGTAATGACTTGTTCACTGTAGATTGTGGTGTAATACTGGTTTTGTTCAGTACTAGAAAGTCCATTTTCCCAGGTTTTATCTTCTCCGTTTGAAAAGGGGTTAGTTTATTGCTAATTGCCTCAGGCACCTCTGCAGGAGAATGATGTGGGGTTGCACAAGCATCTTTTGCAAAGTCAAAGTGGACCTTGTCTGGAGTGCTGACTTTTAGATTCTGCGAGGTGTCATAAATAATTTTCCAGACGTTTTTTTTAACAGACATGAAACTCTAGTTTCTTTCAAAGTAATCTCCTCCGGCTGCAAGGCATTTGTACCATTCCAACAGTTTCTGGAAGACCACATGGAAGTCCTCTTGTGTGAGCATATCAGAGACCCTCGCTACAACCTCTTTCATCTCCTCAATTGTCTCATAATGCATAATGCTTGAGCTTGTGAACTTACCAAAAGTCACAGGGAGCAAGGTCTGGAATATACGGAGGGCGAGGAATTGATCAACTTGACCATCTCCTTACTGTTATGACAACGTTTTTCTTTCTGATCTTCTCTGAGCACTATTCGAAAAAACTTCGCGCAAATCTTCCGCATCTTCAGTTCCTCGCAAAATTTTTGTGTTTACAGTTCCCACACTGACATCAAACTGTGCTCTTATTCTTTCTATAGACACATGACGGTCCTTATCCATGAAATTCTTTATTTGGCCAATCAACTCTGGTGTTATGACTACCTTATTCGCCCACATCTCTCGTGATCTTTCTCAGTTTCTCCTGCCTTCCTTGAATCTCTTATGCCACTCAAAAACTAATGCTCGATTCATGCGAGGTTGTCCAAAAGCAGTCTGAAGCACCCCATGTGTTTCTGTGTCATTTTTTTCCGTTTTAAACAGAATGTTATTGCATACCACTCGTGTAAAGTGTCCTCACGTCCAGACTGCATTTTTGAAATACACAAGCTGTGACCATTAGTCTTTAGTAGGGTGTATTCCAATGGCTGCTTCAGCTGTTATTTTAAACCTGAAATCATAAAAGTTGTTCAGTCATTTCATAAGTCTACAACAATTTTAAATGCCTGTACAAAAAGGTCTGAAAATATATTGGAAGCACCTCGTATTTTCTGACACTGGTGTCACATTTCTCGCAGTAGGAGAGAAATAGATAGCTTAGATATTATAATTCGAAATGTCACAGTTGCCGTGACTGGGTTACTGGTTGAATTAATATATTGAAAATTTTGAAACAAACCTGAGAGCCAATTCATTACTGGAAGCATATTTATTATTGCATGTAGTTTTACCATCTTTATTATTTGAATTGTTTGGATTTCTGTTCTACTCTTGAGTGTTATTTTCACAACGCTTCAGCCGATGTAATCTCCGACCTTCTCCAGGTGTAGTATTTATAAGCAGCGTTTCATACAATCTTGTATGTCATTTTCACAACATTTTGGTTGCTGTAACCTCCGACCTTCTTCGGGTGTATCTTGTCGAACTCGGGAATGTTTCTGCCGAATTCAGGAATTAGGACGGAATTCTGGATGGAATTTAGGACAGAATTTCAGACGGAACCATTTATTGACTTCCAAGATGAGAACAGTAGTCAGATGAATCCAAATAATACGCATAACCAATCCTCATCTAAAAAAATTCAAAAATGTGATCTTGACCACCTGAAAACCTGATAGGCCCTGAACTGGCATCTAAGCTTCAGCCTCTCTCCCATCGACGAAATGTAGCATCCCTCTGCCTGTTCTACAAGTATTTTAGTGGTGAATGCTCTGACGAACTGCAATCACTTGTGCCCCCACGACGTGAGCACCCTCGACAAACCCGACAGGCTTCTAAATCCCACCCCACACAGTAGAGATCCCTAGATGTAAAAGAGCTTTCTACTCCAATAGTTTCTTCCCCAGAACCGCTAGACTTTGGAATTCCATTCCAGGTCCCTGCTTCCCCAACATTACTGACGTGCAGAAGTTCAAGTGTAACATGAACCGACATCTTGCTGCCCAAATCCCTACATAGTGCCCCAGTAGTTGTTGCCCCTGATAGTAGCCCCCTACACCAAAGTGGCAATTTGCCTTGTTTGGGGTGAAAATGTAATTAAAAAAAAAAAAAAGTTTAAAATTCATTCTAAAATTGTCAGTAATGTGTGCCGTTGCCTAGGTGTATCAGAATTATTGTAGGAATTTTTGACACCCCTAACACGAAACTGCGAATAAAATATAAAAATCTCGTAATTTCTCTTTTAAAAGTTTATTTTCTTCATGGATTATACTTCCAAAATAAACTATTAAAATTGCATAAAAAGTAATAGAAATATTTTTTTATTTTTTTAAAAAACAGTAATGAAATTAATTGAATTTTACGAGCTCAGTATTTTTCAATTTTTAAACTTTAAAAATCTATCAAAGTTTTTCTATTGATTTTATTTTTACGACATTTTCAGGGTCGATGTGAAATTTTATGCTCTTTCCAATAAACTGAATATGATATTTTAGACAAACGTCTTTGTTTTAAATTCACGCCCCCACCCCATTTTCAAGTGTCTATTAAAAAGTAAATAATTAATTTACTCACCAAAGTTTTATATATCTCAAATTGAAGATAAAAGATCAATAAATAATATTTTCAAATTTAAAACAAAAAAGTAGTGTTTTTTTAGAAATTTACCTGTAAAGTCCGAAGTTTAAAACCTTTTTTTAAAAAAAAAACACGTTGTTTGTTTTTGTTTTTTGTTTTTTAATAAAATCCTTGCTCCTTTAATTAAAAAAAAAAAATTAGGGCTTGAATTACATTTTTCGAGGAGTTACAAGCTTGGAAAGAAGGGGTGGAATTATTCAATAGTTTTCACGAAATTTCTAAGTTCTATATGAAACTCTTCTTTACGTTAAAGGTTCAATCCTCAGTGCGGGCATTGGTCTTCACTGGAATTTGAGTGGCAATAAGCCTCCTCAATGTACCAGTTCTTTTCACGCTTGTCCAGCAGAGGTCTGGTCAGTGCTCTTACTTTTTGTCTTTCCATCCTCCTTGACCCTTCTCGGCTATTTAGTATCACTCTTTCTTAGGGGGTCGGTTATGGGGGCAATGGGAGGGGATGTGGCGAAGAAAGCGATCTTAGAGATAATCAGCTTAAATATTATCGGTTCTATGTAACGCTTCTTCATGTTTTGTCTATGTAGCTGTTTGTCTGGCCCGGAAGATACTAGAATTAAAAAAAAATAATATTTTAGTTACACTCAATCAGATGTGCCTTATGCAGTAATAAAAATGTAATTGGCATTTTGTTGCACTTTTTAAGATTTTAAATATTTATATATTTTCTTATAAAATACGATTATTATTATTATTATTATTATTATTATTATTATTATTATCATTATTATTATTATTATTATTATTATGATTATTATTATTATTATGATAAGGAGAATAATAAAATGGCTGTTAAAATCAACGATTGATGATCATTGCTTTTAAAAAGATGAGCTGTCCCGACAATTACAAGTGCAGCTTCTGCCGCAGAGAAGTAGAGTGTGTGAGCCACCTGCGTGTGTGTGGGGGACTGGTTTTCCCCAACATCGTGGGGAAACAAATAAATGACTAGTGTGTGAGCTACCTGACATCCAGTTGTAAAGTCTCGTTGAGGGACGGCTACTATACAATTCTATACGACGGAGTATGTAAATATCCCTACTGGACGATCTAGAAAAAGTTGAATAATGAACCCAGCAACAAGTTCTGGGAACATCTATATATATAAAAGTGGCGCGTGCGTTTTTGTATGTCCAAGAAAAGCTTTCTTCGGGGAGAGGGGTTCTCGGGGAGGGGGTACTATTTCTTAGAACTTTTTATATATTCCCTAGATTATAATATCTAGGATTTACGAATGGACATCGTCTCTAGATTTATTTTATAAAATTCACGCTACTCCTTCCTCTCGCATGTTTTTTTCGTGTTTTTCATATAAAAGCAAACTAATCGAAAACAGCTTCCCGGCCTTTCGTGCCGGGACGTCCAGAAAGCGATTAGCTTTGATCAAAGTGAGGAGAAACCCTTCATATCAGACAATTGCTATTCATTTGGGCACTCCCTTTTTGTGTGTGTGTGTGGGGGGGAGCTGGTTTCCCCAACATCGTGAGCAAACAAATAAATAATGAAACAACGGAAAGCTGAACTGGCCTTCAGCCAACGTTCATTTCTGCACCTGCGTATTAAGTTAGCTGGTCAACTTTTTTATTGACATCGCTAAATTTTAACGCTTTACACTTCCTATTGCTTTGTAGTGTAGCGGTAAGATGTCAGCTTTTTTTTCACATTCTTTTCCACCTTTGTGTCACTGCGTCACGGGTTCGAACCTGCCTGACTTCTAACACTTTTTTTTTCTTTTATTTACACCTTCAAAGTCCCGGGCAATGCCGGGTACCCCGCTAGTATTTCAGAAAGAACAGTTGGAAATAAGTTGCACACCATCCATCATAATTATGCAATTCCAACAGCTATGTACCTTGAAAACGGAACTATTACCTGACATTGTTATATAGTACGCAACCAAGTCCGTGTTCCAAAGGATGTTGGATTAAACAGATCTGAGACGGTAAAGATAACAAAATACCAAAGTTTTATGTATGACCTGAAAAGAAATTGGAATCTTAGGAAGATCTGCATAACTCCAGAAATTATAGGCGCAAAC
>NC_136517.1:92037498-92044998 GCF_053919585.1 Euprymna scolopes | reverse complement strand
AAACACAACTAATCGATACGATAATTTCGATGACGAAATTAACCAATAAAAGAAGACAAAACAAATCGATACGAAATAAACAAAATCTTATCGATAAAAAACAAAACTTATTCATAACAAGACAGAACTAATCGATGAAAAAAATGAAACTAATCGATAAAAAACGAAACTAATCGATACAAAATACACAAAACTAATCAATACAAAATACACAAAGTTAATCGATACAAAATAAACAAAAACTAATCGATAACACAACAAAACTAATTCATAACCAGACAAAACTAATCGATTCGAAAAAGAAGACAAAACTAATAATATTTCTATTTGTCGTGTTGTCAAAGAAGAAAATCAAGTCGAGGTTAGTTTATCAAATGAAATGTATTAACATTACAGGTACAAAGGTAGGAATACGGGTATAACTGACTAGCGCTCAGCTAGACAGTGGAGTACTGTCGCTCATTCTCACCGGTGTAGACATTACTGGCACTATATATATATATATATATATATATATATATATATATATATATATATATATATATATATGAGAGAGAGAGTGAGAACCGGTGTAATTCCCCTTATGCATAGAAAGGCCGGTATAACACTATTAATCCTAGTTTTTCTGAGACTGGTCGGTATGGCGATGGTAGTTCCATTTTAAACACCCACCGAAAAGGATGGGTGGAGGTTGGAGAGTCTACCCAAAGACAGGAAACGTGGGCCAGGCATCTTGAGTACCGCCTTATAGCGACACCTTCACACGCCAGCTTATCGATGGTAAATGAGCCTTTTGATCCTTCGTTCGCCCGTACTAACTTCCTTGTCGTATACCGTTGAAATTGTATACATCCTCCTAGCTACAGTAAAGGGAGAAGCCGGAAGTATACCCGGGCCTGCGACAACCGACTTCCTCTCGATACAACCTTTAAGAATAACCGGGTTTGGCCCGCACTGTTAATACGATCGAGAGCCCGCTGACAAAGTTAGCTCATTCCGTCTTCAAAAGTTTAGTTTTTACCGACCTTTAGTAGCTATGTGCCTACGTGCCACAACATTTAACGACCCAATGAACTGCAAGAGTGTTCTTTCACCTCCCTTTCGCCGTCTGTCTGTCTGTCTGTCTGTCTCCGTATACCGATAAGCGCGCCGAAACACGACCTTCATAATATATCATTAAGGCCTCTGAGCTGAAAAATGACGTCATCACCCAGGTCCTAGTAAGCAAGATGTCGAATAGTCCGACTGTCGATAATGAATAAGAATATATTTTTTTTTTTTACACAGTGATCACCACTTATCAAGGCTCGGAAGCCACTCAGGGATAAGGGTTATTGCAAGTACATTACGTTAGTGTGGAGATTTGATGAAGTGTTTACTTAAGGGGGCGGTTCATTAGGAATTTGTTAACATTAGACTTGAAGACATCCAAGTTGTAGTCCGGAGGGAAGCAGGCAGACGGAACAGAGTTCCATGGGCGTGCAGTTCTAAGAAAGAAGCTTTGTTCATGGAATCCGCGTTTTGATTTAGGCACAGATGTAGAGTGGGGGAAAATTTTCACAGTGGATTCAGCTAGATGGGTGTTTTTCGTGAAAGATTGGGAAGGGGGGACCAGAGATTGGAGTTCAGACGAGCACCTGCCATGGAAATAACGATAAATTTTACAAAAAGCAGTAGAACACTTTTAAATTTGCATTAAAAAAAAAAAAAAAAATAAGGAACTTAATGCGGTTTACTGAAACTCATTCAATATCAAAAAAAAAAAAAATCAAAACGGAAAAAGTTGTGTTGATGCGTTAAAAGTAATTAAAGATTTCGTTGTTTCATGGATTTTAAAGACTAAAATACGTTCATTATTTACTTATAAATTACAATTAAAAAGAAGAAAAAAGAACACGATTCGATTTATAGTAAAAATGTTCTTTATCTAATATATTAAATTTATTTATACAAACATTGATGGCTACATATGTGCATACATGTTTCTGTAATCAACCGTGTTGGGGGATTACGTTTTCAGGCCAAGAATTACCTTCGAAAACTGAAATTTCAAGATATAAAAACATTTTCTTATACCGTTTACAAAATTAGAATCTTGTCATAGAGTAGGGGCTTGATAAGCAAGATCTCTAAACAATCCATTCCTCACAGGCTTTTATCATTTGTTATCTTAATTTCGGGATAATTTGTATTTTTTATTCTTTTTATATTCCTTTTCTATAGCTCAAAGGTTAAGTATCTCCCCTTTTGATTTGCACTGTAAACTACTTGAGGAGTCCGGCTCTATGTCGTCTATAGCTAGCGGTCAGACTGTAGATAGTCCGACGGCCACCCAGAATGGGGAAAATGGTATTTTCGATTTTCATTACGCATATTTTCAGAAGTAAACCTACACACACATATCACTCCATGTCCAGCTTAATTGCATTGAAAGGAGGAAAAATTAACCACCCGTACATCCGGGAAATTATAGAAACATACCAATACCAAATAAAGAATAATAAAACAATAGTACTAGCATGGATACCGAGTCAGATGAAAATGTGCCTCATCGGACATAATGAGGTTTTTGAGAAAGTTTGAATCCCCATTGGCCAAATCTTGGAATTGCATGGCATATTCCAGCCTTTTTCCGGATCGTTTGGCTGGAGCTCTTGCACCAATTGAATTTTATATGAAGCATTCTGTGAAGAGATGATCGAGAGACCCCAATTTGACTTGATCTCATTTTTACCGATGTATATGGATCCTCGGCCATACTCTTTGCTAATCTCTGACGATTCTCATCACTTCTTGCCGTACAGGGTCTACCAGATTTAGGGAGATCAGATACAGAGTCTTGCTCATGAAATCGAGCCACCATGGCTTTTATTGCATTGGGAGTAGGGGAATTTCTTGTTGAAGTTTCATTGAAATTCTCTTTGAGTTTCTGATATTAACTCATTCAACCGAAAACACGACTCCACGATAAATATTCAATTCTCGGTAGTATAACGACTTGTAATGACCTTGTTCTTCTAGACTTCCGGTTTAATTCCCTCTATAAATTATGTATATGTATGTCCTAGCCAAATATGGAATACCGAGTCATGTCGGCATAAGAGGAAATACAGAAGCTGACAAACTGGCTAAAGAAGCAACAAAGCTGATGCCTCCAAACAGAAAAATCCCATACACGGATAGGAAAAATAAAATAAACTACTACATAATAACGAAATGGCAAAAACTATGGGACGAACAACTAAACAACAAACTTAAAGAAATACACCCAAATGTTGGGCAAGAGAGAACCATAATACTAATACGAAAAGTAGACACTATATTCACCAGAATCCGAATTGGTTATTCAAGACTAACACATGAATACCTTCTGAAAGCAGAAAGTATCCCTCAATTCAGAATCGGCCAACAACCACTAACCATTGAACACATATTAATGAAATGTAAAAAAATATGAAAATATTCGTACGAAATATTTCAAAGAACAAAACCTTAAAATATTATTTGAATAAGAAACACCGTACAAAATAAAAGATTTCCTGAGAAAAATTAAACTTTTGGAACTCATTTGAAAATAAAGTAAACCACTGCCCAAAGTCTCAAATGAAGAATATTCTCTTCGCCTTTTATGGCATGAAATGACCTATAGGGTTGATGTGCCGTTAAACAAAAACTTACCTACCTACCTACACACATATATATACTCAGTTTTAATATTTCCTTACAGATACCCACAGAAATATAAAATATAAGTAAATATAAATATGAAATGTAAGAAAACCACAACATTCTATATGTATAGATATACACAAATATCTAAACATCTATATTCTCATACACCACCGAACATATATACACATACACAGACGCACACACACACACACACATATACAATACGCCTATACAGTTTTTATATCCCCACTAATACACACAAATACCTATACACGTAGTTACACCTACACACATACATCTACATATATAACCATATACAAACACGCATATCATATACGTATGCATAAAAACATAAACATATACACATATATATCATTTACTTACATACACACTAATACACACAACTAATACACACACTAATACACACAAATACACACACTAATACACACATATATACAAATACATACACAATACACACACTAATACACACACTAATACACACAAATACCTATACACGTAGTTACACCTACACACATACATCTACATATATAACCATATACAAACACGCATATCATATACGTATGCATAAAAACATAAACATATACACATATATATCATTTACTTACATACACACTAATACACACAACTAATACACACACTAATACACACAAATACACACACATACACAATACACACACTAATACACACACTAATACACACAAATACCTATACACGTAGTTACACCTACACACATACATCTACATATATAACCATATACAAACACGCATATCATATACGTATGCATAAAAACATAAACATATACACATATATATCATTTACTTACATACACACTAATACACACAACTAATACACACACTAATACACACAAATACACACACTAATACACACATATATACAAATACATACACAATACACACACTAATACACACACTAATACACACAAATACCTATACACGTAGTTACACCTACACACATACATCTACATATATAACCATATACAAACACGCATATCATATACGTATGCATAAAAACATAAACATATACACATATATATCATTTACTTACATACACACTAATACACACAACTAATACACACACTAATACACACAACTAATACACACACTAATACACACAAATACACACAACTAATACACACATATATACAAATACATACACAATACACACACTAATACACACATATATATCATTTACTTACATACATACTAATACACACACTAATACACACAAATACCTATACACGTAGTTACACCTACACACATATATCTACATATATAACCATATACAAACACGCATATCATATACGTATACATAAAAACATAAACATATACACATATATATCATTTACTTACATACACACATGCACGGAGGAAACTTTCTACACAAAACATGAATAAAGCTATGATTTATTTCAGATGCTGAAGTCCTTTTCTAGGAAAATCTTTACTAAGTTATTACATATATAGTGAAAAAAAAAACCCATAGCGTCTCATAAAATGTTTTTTTTTGCATGGGTAGAGCACTACATACACACTCAATGTATGAAAGTTACATATAACTCAGCGTATGAACACATGCTTCAAGATATAAAAATACTTTATTTAATATATATGAAAATTTGCATGTAAAATTACATAGGGTTGAAGTACAAGTAGCAAAACATGACTTATCAAATTAAATGATAAATATTTTTATATTAAAACGAACACCATTACATTTTTTTTAAATCAAAACGAACAACTACTGTCAATAATTTTCCCCACTCTTTATCTGTGCCTAAATCCAAACGTAGATTCCATGAGCAAAGTTTCTTTCTTAGAACTGCACGCCAGTGGAACTCTCTGCCGTTTGCCTGTTTCCCACCTGACTACAACTTGGACGTCTTCAAGTCCAACATAAACAAACTCCTGACAAACCGCCCCCTTAAGTAAGACACTCTATCAAAACCCCCAATACTAATGATTACTACAATACTATCTCATTGATTACTGTATACGCAATAACCCTTATCCCTGAGTGGCCTTCGGGCCTTCATAAATTGTGACCCCCCATATAAAAAAATGTAATTCTGCAAGGTGATCGAATCAAAACGACAAAAAAAACCTGTTAAAAACCAAAACAAACAAAAATACTTTTAAAAAAGTTGTTTTAGCCCCGTGCTAGTTTACCATTCGGATTCTTTATTATTCTCCCCAACGGATTAATGTTTCTAAAAGCCGAATGAAACGATTCTCTCCAACAATGTCTCCCCTGCATTTGTGTATAGGTGAATGGTGATTTAGCAAATCAAACGTCAGGAAAGCCGCTGTGTGACTTTGACATAAACATATATCTGTTATAGACCCGTGCTAGGGTTCACAAATGAAAGAAACCACAAGTACTCTAAAGTGTATAAAATATGATATGTATTTATCATAAAGAATACAGGAGCCACTAAAGTGGTATGAGAGGAACGTGTTCGTAGCATGAGGTTAAACATTGTAGGGTATTTAATTACTTCCCCACTTATTAGGCACAAGGCCGTTTTTAATGTGGAGAGTGAAGGGGAGGGGGACCAACTTCCTCGAGGGGGAACTGGATAGTGACAATTAGTATGAAGGGAACAGATACTACATTGTGATCTTATATTTATTTGCTTCCCCACTGAGAAAATTAGGCACAAGGTCGTTTATTAATGTGGAAAGAGGGGGGATGAGGACCAGCTCCCTGGGGAGTAGAGAGCTGGATAATGACAATTGGTATGAAGGGTTTCTCCTATATTGACCAATAACTGATCACTACAAGAGCAACGGTCTTATATGTGGGGTTGCCCCTACATAGGGTCTTTGATTGCAGAAGCTGCCGGAACAGGTACTACACGGTGATTTTGTCACCCGGGCCACGCAGGGCCTGGAACACGCGGTTAAACATGGTAAGAATGTGTCCATTTAGTCTTTGAAACCAGTGGTATTCATAGGACTGGTTGATTCCACTTAGTTCTCAAATAGGGGTGATTTGTACCCCCACAACAAAAATCAAAACGAATAACAATATTTATGAAAAGAAATCAAAAGAAACAACAATTCTTTTTAATAATCAAAACTAATAACAATATTTTTGTCGAAATCAAAACGAACAACAATATGTTTTAAAGGCTGACGAAATGGGAGATTTATACTAGCCCTGTGGATTAAATAAAGAGTACTGTTCCAAACTTCGTTTAGATTTCGTGTTCAACAAGATTAATCTTCACAAGGTTGGAGGTTACATCGATCGAAACATTGTGAAACCCCCCCCCCAAAAAAAACCCCTCAAGGTGAGAATAGTAGTCCGATGAATCTAAATAATACACATAATCAGTCACAATCTAAAAAAAAAAACCCTTAGAAACGCACCAGAAAATATAGGAGAGGTGAAAGAAAAATCGGTTTAAAATGTCACTTAAAGAATTTAAAGAACTGAAGGAATTACGATACAATAATAAAAAAAAAATTTTGAATATCAGAATCAATTTTGAAAATGTCATAAATATAAGCAAATTTGTCTCCTAATTTAATTCCGACATTGGTAAAACGATTTTGTTTAATTTTCTGGATCGCCATTTTTTTTTTTTTTTAATCTGCTCTTCGTCTTTTGTGCGAGGGCATAATGTCAAGTTTGATGCGAAGTCAATTATTATCAATGTCGAGCACCTGTTTCTATTCTCTTTTTTCATTTGCTTTTGCAAACGGTAATAATTAAATTCTGTTGTGAGACACATCTTACGTAAATTCTTGCCATTATTCTGTTTTAACAAAATTATGAATTTTT
>NC_136517.1:92027498-92032498 GCF_053919585.1 Euprymna scolopes | reverse complement strand
ACATAGGCGCCACCAAAAATTTCAGCAATAGAGTGGCCTTACATAAGAGCAACATCAAAATTGCAGATTACAGACACCTCTATGTTTCAAAACACGTACACACATGCAGTGGAAACAGCTTCAAAATGATGCCAATCTTCCAAACAGAAAATTATTTTTATTTACTTACACAGGAAAAAAACTTCATCACCAAATTCACTCCTGAACTGAACAGAACCTAATACCATCACACAAAAACATGAAATGCAAGGTACAATAGCATGCACACCCATACACATACACATATACACACCCACACATAAATCAGAATCGACACATTAAAACACACACACGTGCGCACATACAACCACACACAGACATAACACCCCTATCTCTAATACAACACACTGAACAATACCAACCCTACTTAACCTCGAAACCAACAACACTAGGAGACACCTAGAACCATAGTATAATATCTGTTCCAACACCTCGCTCCCTCCTCAGTCAGGGGAGGAGAACCCCCTCATGACTGAAACGACTATGTTCCCTTCTATCATTCCCCTCCCATACCTACACCCCCTTCAATGCCCCCCCCCTCTGGGGAACAAAATCTTCCCCACACTAGGAACCGATCCTGGGTCTGGCCATACCCACATGGAGAGACAAATAAATAAATAGAAACATTAAAAAATCCCCCATTTTAAATACACCCCTCTTTCTAAACAAACATAATATAAGACTAAAACGAAAAATCACAATACTAAAATCTAAGAATCCAAAAAATAAATATCAAAATATAATGAAAGCACCTCCACCCTTACTTCAGAAGAGCCAGACCCCCTCCCTACGCATACACATTAGTAACGACCTTGGACCACAGCCGCCTTCCTAAGGAAGCAAATAAAAATATACACATTCCCAAACCAATAAAAGCAAACACACACACGCGCACACACACACACACACACATAAACACACACGCACACACAAACACACACATGCGCGCGCGTGCGCGCACACACACACACACACACAAACCCTACCCCACCCTAAAGGAAAAGAAAAACACATTAGCAGAAAGAGATAGCTCCTGACTACAGAGAGGTCAAAATCTCCCTGGACAAACCAAATAAAAAAGCCATAAAAAAGCAATAAAAATTCAGCATAAACACTTACAAGCCTCCACCCCTTGGAAAAACTTCAAACTAACTGAAAATCGCCATTTTTACACATTTGAAAATAATTTCTGACGAGGACGCATCAGACCGTCTGAAACGTACGTAAACGATTTCAATGACTTAAAAACATAATTACAATGATCCAAACATAATTCTCAATGAAAAACCAAGACAAGGAATAATAAAATAATGTTAAAAATACACATTGTTGGTGACTACTACCTTATTTAAATATACATCTTTCTTTCGTTGGAATTTATTAACCCATTTTATATATATATATATATATATATATATATATATATATATATATATATATTATATGTATATATACATATGTATATATATTTGTTCACTGTTTTTTTGGGGAAAATTTCCAACAAAGTGCTTGATTACAATTGATTTATATAAGAGCTTAATATGTTGCATATTGGGGTTTCATTAAAAGAGAGAGTCTTAAAGAGTTTATTCTTCACACGACCGGCCGTGATTTTCATCATCAAGAATTCAAAGCTTCATATATTAAGTTTAAAACTGATCGTCTCGCTTCTAGACGTTCGAATTACAAACTCCAGACTCTCTGAGATTCTCCCAGTTTCTGTCTTCTTTTACTCTAAAGTTTTTTCTCTATCCCTAGAACTTTCTATTTTCCGTGACGTCATGCACATGTTAAAACATGTGCCTTCTTTCATGTGTTCTGGACATGCGTGTCCAAAACTTTTCCTTTTTCTACAAAAAGAATTTTAACCTATACTCAGTAACCTATTTTTCCAATATGTTAAAAACATTATCTTATAGCTGTATTCTTTCAATGAAAATTTCATAACAAACTTGACAGTGCACATTCTTTTCTTGAAATATTTTATCTCTATTCTAAACAAGCGTTTGTTTTACATTCCTTCTTTTAATTCTCACACGTAATCTATTTCTAAACCTAAATTATGAGGTTCGAATTTCGTCTATTGCTATTTCATTTTCATTTTAACTAATCTCTCTATTTTTATACTTACATGAAAAGAGGACAGCCCTTATCATGTAACACATATTTATTTATTCAAAATTGTACAGATGGTTAGAAACACATTGCTACCGTCGTACCCCTTATGTTAGGCTTGAAACCGACGGTACCCATGGTTTTCTGATCTTCTGTGCAATTTTAAATAATATATATATATATATATATATATAAAGTGTATCTCCCTTTTTTACTTACTGCCCCCATCTCATTGGTTTCCGATTTATTTTTAGCGCATCTTAGAAACGGGCAGCATTCAACACCTTCATTTGATAGTGATAAGTACTTGACGGCGAAAAAGTCAATTGGAATGCACTAACTTCCCAACAAAGGCTGTCTGGTTAGAGTGATAACTAGGATGGATAGACATGTAGTAAGATCAAGAGTAGAGACATAATATATATCTTCCTTTTCCTCGTTATACATATATATATATATATATATATATATATATATATATATATATATGCGTGTGAGTGTGTACATATGCCGCACTGCTAAGCTGTGATACAGCGAAACAGCACGGTATGTAGATGACATATATACTAGCAAAAGTACCCGTTGTTAACTGGGTTCAAAAACAGCTAAATTATGGGGTTTATCTATTTTATTTTTACTTTCATCATATTTTGCTTTGGTTTTGATACCCCGAAATTCGAAGCTATCTCTTTACAACCCTTCCTTTTCATAACCTATCATACTTTCATAAATCAGAGTCCATTTTCTTTAAATGGACTCTGATTTATGAAAGTATGATAGGTTATGAAAAGGAAGGGTTGTAAAGAGATAGCTTCGAATTTCAAGGTATCAAAACCAAAGCAAAATATGATGAAAGTAAAAATAAAATAGATAAACCCCATAATTTATTATACCGTACCTGTTCACACTGAACCATATCACAAAATTCTGTTGGATTTATATTAAACAAAACCTTGTTAAACTTTGTGACATATTTACATTCTATGCAGGGCAGGCACGAACGAACATCCCATAATTTTATTATACCATATTTCTTCAAACTGAAACATAATTATCAAAGTATACTTACGCAGATAGATATGAAAAGTCTCTATAATGAAGTTTGTGCCTATTTCCATTCTATGGAGGCCAGGCGCGAACACAGACCCCACAATTTTATTATACCATCCCTATTTAAGTTAAAACATACTTAGCAAAGTATTCTTATGTACATCTATATCAAAAACACTTGTAAACGTTTTCTTTTAATTTTTTATTTTTTTATCTCCATACTTTGTGGAGCAGGCGCGTACGCTGACACCACAATTTTAATGAATCATCATTATGCCAGATGAAACATACCCATTCCTGTGTCTCGATATATCTATCATTATATGTGATCAGTTTTCTATAATAGTCAACCATATAGGAACCTATTCGTGACCAGACAATATAAGTATAGGAACCTATTCGTGGCGTCAATATAAGTCTTTGTTTTTCATACATAAAATAAATTTCACAGTGTATAAGGGTTATTTGATACTGGAGATATTCATAATCGTACCCTATTTCCAAAAGAGGGGAAATATAACATATGAGAAATATTTGGAATCAAGTCTCCCCTTGCTTTTATTTCAGGTCATTTGAAACTATAGCAGCAAGTTTTAGCCTCCCCTCCTTAAGGCCAGAGATTTTTAGAAAATATATTTATTTATTACGATATATATTATCTATAATTTGTAATTAATGATTCCTATATGGCGTTAAATTTTATACTAGGTCTACTTGGTCATTGATTGTCTCCCAGCATATGTGCCGCTTCTTTGAAACGTCTAATCCTAACCACTCTCTGTTTCTATAATTTTATTTTATCATGAGAACTGTAGTCAGATGAATCTAAATGATACGAAGAACTAATCCTCATCTCAAAAATTAAAAAATATATTATACAACTAAATTATAAATAAATTTATTTATTAATCGAGTTGTACTTCTCAAGGCACATCAGTTAGAATCTGGAATCCGAAGTCTAAATGAACTATATTTAAATCTCCCATATCAAACCCGATAAGCAGCAAAATCCCACCCCTACACAGTAAATATCACTAGATGTCAGAAATCCTACTCCAATAGTTTCTTCCTTGGATCTGCTAGACTTTGGAACTCCCTTCCGGGATTCTGCTTTCCCAACTGTACTGACATGCAGAAGTTCAAGTGTAATGTGAACAGACATCTTGCTACTCATCTCCTATTCATAATATCCTTGCAATTATATGCATGTATTCATTATTGTTGATATTAACATGTTATGATCAATGATTTTCAAGTGACGCTATTCAAATAACAACTAGTTTACAAATGACGAGAGATCTATATTAATACACGTATTTCATGCAATTTCTAGAAAATACTCTCGTTAGAAGTCAACTAACATCTACGAGTTTCATTAGTGACGTAACATGTAACGGGAAGCGGCTAAAGTGACGTGTCGAATAGAGAGATGCTATCTTTATTTCAACTTTTCCAGCAGTGAGAAACGCTCTTACGAAGGTGTAATCTGTAACGTGAACAATTCACGCATGTACATTCATGAAACAGCAAACGGACAAAAATCCGATGACACCCAAATACCAATTTTTTAATTTGGACGCCTTAGCAGCCCTTTCTTACAGAGGAAAACGGATTTAAAAGTTTGTCACGTGTCTGAATATCCTATATACCAAATTTCAAATTTGTAGATCATAAATTTGTTCAGTATATAGGCGGAGAACTGTCCTCACACACACACACACACACACACACACACACACACACACACACATTTTTCTCACATTTACTAGTAGGTCGCCCGATCGTAAAATACCAAT
>NC_136517.1:92017498-92022498 GCF_053919585.1 Euprymna scolopes | reverse complement strand
AATAATAACTTGCCGCCAATATTAGTGGTGGGGCGATTCCAATATTTCTCCCGATTCCGATACAATTACCAATTAATGTACTAAATTCCCGATTCCGATACAATTACTGATTCCCATGTCGATTCTTTACAAATCTCTAAATATTTAACTATAGGGTTGTTACTTTCCCGATTTCTGTAAAAAAAAAAACAAACAAAAAACAAACAAAACAAACAAGCAAAAAAAATAAAAAACCATGTGAAATATGCAGGTATTTTCCACACGGTCAAAATACACTTGTGGAAGATGATCTATCGATTTTAGCTTTACTAGTATTTTAAAATCAATAAATATTTATTCATTTATTTTTTTTATTATTACCAGAAGTGGAAGATTTTGCTTTAACGAAAATCAAATAAAAAAAAGACGCTTTTGTCATCGGAAAAAAAGGCACAAATTTTTTCGATTCCGATACCGATTCCGACACCCCGAAATTTGTCGATTTTTTCGAATCCCAATTCCAATTAATCGTCCTAACACTAATATATATATATATATATATATATATATATATATATATATATATATATATATATATATATATATATAAAGCTGAACGTCTGTGCGTGTGTGTCTGGTCACGAATAGGCTCCTATATGGTTGACTATTATAGAAAACTGATTACATATAATAATAGAAGATGTATCGAGACACAGGAGTGGGTATGTTTGATCTGGCATAATGAAGATTCATCAAAATTGTGGGGTCTGCGTACGCGCTAGTCCACAAAGTATGGAAATAAAAAATTTAAAAATTAAAAGAAAACATTTACAAGTGTTTTTGATATAGATGCACATAATACTTTGATAAATATGTTTTAACTTAAATAGGCATGGTATAATAAAATTGTGGGGTCTGCGTTCGCGCCTGGCCTCCATAGAATGGAAATATGTCACAAAGTTTAAAAAGGTTTTTTAATATAGATCCACAGAATATTGTGATAAGGGTTTCAGTGTGAATAGGTATGGTATAATAAATTATGGGGTTTATCTATTTTATTTTTACTTTCATCATATTTTGCTTTGGTTTTGATACCCAGAAATTCGAAGTTATCTCTTTACAACCCTTCCTTTTCATAACCTATCAAACTTTCATAATCAGAGTCCATTTTCTGTAGGCTGTTTTTTAACCCAGTCAACGACGGGTACTTTTGCTAATTAAATATGTTTTTAACTCTTTTTCAAAGTGTTTTTAACATGTTTTAGTAATTACTTGTTCTTATTTACATATATATATATATATATATATATATATATATATATATATATATATATGAGAACAAGTAGTTAATAAAACATGTTAAAACACTTTGAAAAAGAGTTAAAAGCATATTTAATTTTAAAAAGGAAACACAAAATAAGTGGATGGTCCTTAATCCGCGGAGTTTCGAAGAATACTTTCCTTCTCATTAGAGCGTAGGATTTAGCAAAATGCAGGATCGGATTTTGCTTGCAAAAGTATTTGATGAAATTACAAGTAAGTCATAGATTTTACTTGGTAAAAATAGTGAAGTAGAGGGAATTTGGGAAAGAAAAAGGTGATTTTACGTGAATGGATGGTCTGATGAAGGGTAAAATATACGATAACGGTAAAATCTAAAAATCAATATCCTAAAAAGTTGGTTCACATTTCAATTCTGTTGGCCAAATGTTTAGAATGGAGATTGCTAGAGATATTTAGCACACACACCGACATCGTCACTTATATATATATATATATATATATATATATATATGTATATATAGGATTGATATGTAGTTTGCTTGAAACATTGTGTGGGATAGGTATGTAGTAGAGATTTAGAAGGCTGTCACAATGCGAGGAATGAAATATAGTCGTTGTTGGTAAAAGAAGACGAAAACAAGTGGCGATTTACAAATCAACAAGTACATGCATATATATATATATATATATATATATATATATATATATATATTCAGTTGTATTAGGGAAAAATGTATTACTTGTTATGTCTTCGACAATATCCTTTATTAATTTCAGAAAAATTTCACTTTTCAAATGGTGGACGTAACAGATCGATTCAAAGCATGCTATATATATATATATATATATATATATATATATATATATATATATATACATATATATACACACATATATATATATACACATATATATACATATATATACACATATATATATACATATATATATACATATATATACACATATATATATATATACACATATATATATACACATATATATACATATATATATACATATATATACACATATATATATACACATATATATACATATATATACACATATATATATACACATATATATACATATATATACACATACATATATATACACATATATATATACATATATATACACATATATATATATACATATATATAAAAATATATATACATATATATATACATATATATAAAAATATATATACATATATATATACATATATATAAAAATATATATACATATATATACATATATATATACATATATATAAAAATATATATACATATATATGCATATATATATATACATGTATATATATATACATATATATAAAAATATATATACATGTATATATATACATATATATAAAAATATATATACATGTATATATATACATATATATAAAAATATATATACATATATATATATACATACATATATATATATATACATATATAAACATATATATATACATATATAAACATATATATTTACATATATAAACATATATATACATATATATATACATATATATACATATGATGATTGCACCGTCTTGTCAGACGAGAGCCACTCCCTCAGACATTTAAAATCTATGAGCCCAAATACCCGAGGGAGTATCTATACAAAGATGATGTTACAGAGTCTTAGCTTTGTACGACAGCTAAGTCTCTCTCTCGGTTCAAAATGTTGAGATTCAGCAACAAGCAAGAGGAAGATAGCCAGCACCAAATTAAACTGCAGACCAGCTAAATGCGGGTACTGGTCTTCCGCTTTATGGTTTTATAAATCAGAGAATTGCTTCTCCTAGAAAGGTTGCCTTCACCACGGCTTATGGGAGCCCTCTCCACCCCAATACACATATACACACACACATAATATACACGGTGCTAGTTGGCCGTTGACCCAGAAAAAGAGTTCATTCGCCCTTTGGAAGGTCTTGTTTTTAATCCTTCAGGGAGACTAGCCGCCCTCCTCACCAAACAAGTCTGGTCATGTCATATGCTACTGGTACCATGTAACCCAGTACTACCTGCCTCATGGTCGGGTCACTGGCGACTAATATATACATATATACATACATATATACATATATATATACATATATGCATATATATACATACATATGTACATATATATATACATATATACATACATATATATACATATGTATATACATATATACATATATATATACATATGTATATGCATATATACATATACATATACACACATATATATATATACATATATATATATATATATATATATATATATATTTACATGTGCTAAGATGTTTTCATGTAAAATTTTACACAATTATGCCAAATGTAGAAACCATGCATGAATAGAATTCAGCATAATAATTAATGAAAACAATTATCTAATAAGAAAACATAAGAAATGAATAAGGAATATGAAAATTTGTTAACCTACATGTAGTTGTTCGCATATCCATGACTGAGTATATTAAGAAGTTCGTTTTAGCTATATAGAAACATAGGCGCATCAATAGTTGTTTTGGGGGTGTTTGCTTTTGTATTAAAAAATAAAACAAACTGTTGTATTATTGAGTTCATCAACATATGAATTCGAATGTTGGCATTGGTTTCCACGATATTTTTTCTTGTCGGAATCCTTTCTAGAACGGCATCAAGTACTTACGTTAGGGACCACATGAAGGGTTCCAACATTGTTAAATGAAACTGTTTCTGTGGAACGAACTGGATTCGAACTTGGCACACCCGTGTTGTCAGTCTTTGTTGTTAATCAGTTAGCCACCCTCACGTCTCGTACGTAGAATGCGGTCAATGTCAAAATGAAAGGGAACATTCATCTTGTATTCGCGTAGTCGACAAAGAAACGTGTCACCGTTACTGTCCGCCTCTAAGTCACTTTTTTGTTTCAACTAGCGAGGTTGAGTTTTCGGCACACCGGAAAATGTAATCGTGAAAAATACGACGCTAAATTAAACAAAATTCGAAAAAAAAGAAAAAGCGGTTTGGATGGGGTGGGGGTCGTTCTCTTTTTGTTGAAAAGTCCGGCTAATAAAATAAATGAATGAATAACTTAAATAAAAAGTGGGGGAAAACCCCCCCAAAAAACTCAAACAATTAAAAAAGGCGGGCGGATGACGAAGAACAGAATTCAATTCAATTCAAACTGAATACAATAACAATTTCCTTATTTCAACTGCGTTCAATTTCCGTTTCATTTAACGTTTTTCAAAGCGAAACACGACCAACCATTTATGTTTTCAGTAAATACCGAGATAAGACTTAACACATTTCATATCAAATGTGAGGAGGGTCAAGGAGGATGGGAAAATCCTAGGAAAGAAAGCACTAACCAAACCTATACTGGATGAGTGCAAAGAGAACTGGAACCTTTAGGAGACTAATTTCCACCAAAACTCCAGTGAAAGCCAATGGTCGCTACCACCGAGAAAGCTAATGGTAAACAGCTATTGCGATAACGCAAACTAATTTATAAAGGTTATTGTAAAAAAGATAGTGAGTACTCGATATCTTGAAGAGACTCCAGAAAACACCACATGTTTTGTTTTTCAAAGAATTCTTTGATGATGGCCTGTATGAAAACTCCTAGTGAGTAGTAGTAGTAGTAGTAGTGGTAGTAGTGGTAGTAGTAGTAATAATATATAACTCACCTGTCTGTTTCAATGTATGTATGTACGTATGTATGCCTAAACCTTTCGACTGATGCGATGG
>NC_136517.1:92002498-92012498 GCF_053919585.1 Euprymna scolopes | reverse complement strand
ATTTTTTTTTCAATTAAAGGAGCAAGGACCAAGGTTTCATTTAAAAAAAAAATACAAAAACAAACAACGTGGGCTTTTTTTAAAAAAAAGGCTTTAAACTTCAGACTTTACAGGTAAATTTCTAAAAAACACTACTTTTTTTTTTTTTAAATTTGAATATATTATTTATTGATCTTTTATCTTCAATTTGTGATATATAAAACTTTGGTACATAAATTGATTATTTACTTTTTAATAGACATTTGAAAATGAGGGGGCGTGAATTAAAAAAAAACGTTTGTCTAAAATATTATATTCGGTTTATTGGAAAGAGCATAAAATTTCACATTGACCCTGAAAATATCGTAAAAATAGAATCAATAGAAAAATTTTGATAGATTTTTAAAGCTTAAACATTGAAAAATACTGAACTCGTAACATTCAATTAATGTCATTACTATTTAAAAAAATATTTCTATTACTTTTTATACAACTTTAATAGTTTATTTTGGAAGTATAATCCATAAATAAAATAAACAACCCACTTTTAAAAGAGAAATTACGAGTTTTTTTTTTTAATATTTTATTTGCAGTTTCGTGTTAGGAGTGTCAAAAATTCCTACAAAAATTCTGATATACCTAATAGTACACACATGAACTCTAGTCCCCATCGAAGTAATCACCTCCGGCTATAATACCCTTATTGTGCCATCCCCACAACTTATGAAAGACCCCATGGAAGTTCTCTTGTGTGAGAGAATCAATAATCCTCGTCACAACCTCTTTCATCGCCTTAATTGTCTATTAACAGCAGCTTCTAAGGTTTTCCTTGAGCTTAGGGAATAGCTAAAAGTCATGAAGAGCAAGGCCTGAACTAGGTTAGATGTGTGAATAGGAAACTTAGATATAAAACATATTTGATAAACTCTTTATAAACTTGAACCATAAAAAAATATTAAACTGCAGATGTGAAATAGCAAACATATGTATACAAAAGTAGTTACCTTAAGATTGTAATATGGTTTGGTTTGGTTTAGTTGTTCAGTGTTTATAATAATATAATATAATTATAATTAGACAAAAAGTATTTTGCTTGAGCTTAGGGAATAGCCAAAAGTCATGGGGAGCAAGGCCTGAACTATAAAGTATGTGACGAACTATCTTGATGCCCATATTGGTCAAATAATCTGTAACAAGGATGCAGCATCCTTGAGACAAATCTTCCGCATCTTCAGTTCCTCGCAAATAATTGTATACAGTCCCCACACTGAGATCAAACTGTGCACTTATTGTTCCTATAGACACACGACGGTCCTTATCTATGAAATTCTTTATTTGGCCAATCAATACTGGTGTTCTGACTTCCTTACTCCTCCAACACCTCTCATCATCCCTCACAGATTTTCTGCCTTCCTTGAATCTCTTATACCCCTCATAAACTGATGCGGGATCCATGCAAAATAATTCAAAAGCAGTCTGAAGCATTCTATGTGTTTCAGTGGCATTTTTTTTCAAGTTCAAAATAGAATTTTATTGCATATCGTTTGCATTTTTCATATTCACCAGTTTTGACAATCAGGATTTAGTAGAATGTATTCCAGTTCCTGCTATAGCTGTTCATTTGAATCTGGAATCATAAAAATTGGCCAGTCATCTCATAAGTTGCATAGCAATGACATAATG
The DNA here is from genome assembly GCF_053919585.1 of Euprymna scolopes. NCBI lineage: Eukaryota > Metazoa > Mollusca > Cephalopoda > Sepiida > Sepiolidae > Euprymna > Euprymna scolopes. The sequence goes on along the minus strand of NC_136517.1, from coordinate 92,010,836 downwards.
AGTGTCTACCACAATTTTAAATGCCTGTACAAAAAAAAAAGTTTGGAAACTTATTTTAGGCACCTTGTATTTTGGATCATGTCTACAAAAGGGTCGTTTGAGGATATAAGCAGTGAGATGTTATAAAGTTTGGCATGCTAGTAGAGTGATAGAAACAAGAAACAGGGAGGGAATCCCAAGTCTAGCAGTCCAATGGGGGGGGGGACTGCTAAATTAGAGGACTCTCCGGTATCTCAACGGTGAAATGAAGTAATGAATTTAAAATGGTTATTAAGAGTGCTCAATATCGGATAAGCAAGAGATATTTTTTTTTATTAATATAAACACATTTACATGGTCGAGACACTGGACATGCTAACGTTTCCGACAAATGGTCGGTTAAAATCAGAAGTCCTCGTCAGGTGACTTAAGAAGGGTTTTTTTTTACAAAGAAGAAACCAGTCCTCATATATATATATATATATATATATATATATATATATATATATATATATATATATATATATATATATATATATATATATATATGTGTGTGTGTGTGTGGGTGTTTGTAAGTGTTATGATGTGTGTTTAAATCGAAACTTGGTCGTGACTGATCTTCGAAAATCAATGATTTCTGCAAAAGTTCAATGCAGTACTTAAATCCAGAACAATTTCTTTAGAACGTGTTCACCATTTCCTGTTATCTTCCTTTCGACGCCGGCAGCGGCGAGCCAGTCAAATTGAAATGAAACCATGCAACGTCTTCGAAGGCTAAATGACATCGAATTATCCTAGAAACTGTGTCGTATGCACTGACAGACGCCGAGCATAATTTCTGTGACAAGCTTTACCCAAATCACTTTACCTAGAACTTATAAATACTTTTGATTTTTCGGAATCTTTTGTTAATACCAGAACTGGAGTTACGAAACAATGCGTAAAAGAGGTTAGATGTGTGAATTGGAAACTTAGATACAAAATATATTTGATAAAATCTTTATAAACTTGAATCATAAAAAAATTATTAAACTGCAGATGTGAAATAGCAAACATATGTATACAAAAGTAGTTACCTTAAGATTGTAATATGGTTTGGTTTAGTTATTCAGTGTTTATAATAATATAATATAATTATAATTAGACAAAAAGTATTTTACCTCGATAAGTTTTTGTGGGAGGAAAGCATTTCTTTGAAACTAAGCGGATTAAGCAAATTTCAGTATATCTTATTTGAGTATCCTGTCGAATAATAAATTCCTGTAAAATATGATTACAGTCTTCCATTTATATTTGAATATATAATTTGCGTCCATCGTTTACGAGGAAGACTGTGATCATGCAATTCTTTTATGTTCGGAGATGACTTGTTAGACAGATTCGACCCCTCGGACAGGTTGGATACCCATGCGATGATTTTGTAGCAGAGGCGCTGACTGCCTGTCTTTTCTAGTGTCACGTGTTCTCTTGCGTCATTATGTACAGATTCAGCAGTGGTAGCCCCGTTGTGAGTTGCGGCACACAAGGAACTTCTGTTTTTGATTATTTTTTTCCATGAGTTGGAATACTAACCGTTGAGAGAGACCTGCAGATTGTCCCTGAATGTTTCCCGCTGTCGTCCTGCGGTTATTTTTTTTTTTTTTACATTGGACAGGATCAATCAGGCACGTTGAAGTTTTAAGGCAGTTCAGAAAGTGATTTCGTCGGGAGAGGCCAGCACTGTTCAAATCGGATCAGTGGCATTTCCACCAGTCACAGACCAAGATAAACACCAAGAGACTTCCTCGCCCTCAGTATAGTGTAGACATTTCTCCCTGTAAATTTTGGTTATTCCTTAAGCTCAAGGAAAACCTTAGAGGCTGTCGTTGAAGAAAGGACAAGTGCATTGCAGCCAGAGGAGATTACTTCGAAGATGGTAAAAACCACAGCTCGTTATAATTTGTATCCCTCTGTGCTCTCACACGGTGGTTTGAAGACAGATCCCGCAACCCACTTCATTGTCCATGTGTACTGCCTTTGACAGGCCACTGCCTTAGTAAATGAACTTGCTCACAGCTTTTAAGGTTATTTTAACAAATTAAAAAAAAAACAACAAAAAATATACCAAGCCTCAAAGGAAAAGAAAAAGAAAACAAAAACAATCGCTCCAGACGATAATCGGATGGAAAGCGCTTGAGAAAAATATGACTGAACAACAATTTTTGGGCACTTTTCTATATAACATACCTGCTGAAATTAAAAAGACCGCTCGGCAAATAGAAAAGATATTCAGAAAGATCGGAAAAAGGAATAACTCTGTCGTGTTCAATCAGACGCGTCGAAATAATGACTTGCTGCCAAAATATACATATATATATATATATATATATATATATATATATATATATAAAATTTTAGTCATTCAATAAATTATAAAATTTTTGACGGGAAATGGTTAAATTTAAAATCAAAATATTTTTATTATTCTATGTAAGACAAAGAATACATTTGAAATATTATAACTCCTTATCCTATAGGATTTCGATGTCTACCATCTCTTGAGAGGAGAAAATATTAACAAATAGTTATAATGGTTTACACCTCATTTGCTAAAGTCAGTGAGACATGTAAAATCACAATTAAAAGTTGCTTAAGTATTTAAATATCATAAAGTAAGGGAAGTTAATGAAAAAAATTGAAAAAATTAACATCCAAATTGCATGGTAAAATCCGAACTGAATGTCTTTGATAGCAGTGTGATAAAGTGATCCAAGCTGTATTTTGAGTAATCAACATAACGAGGTAATAGTCCGAAGTAGGCATTTTCCTGGAAATTAATATATATATATATATATATATATATATATATATATATATATGACTATCCACTTGTTTAATGTTTCCTTTTTAAAATTAAATATGTCTTTTTCAAAGTGTTCTTTAACATGTTTTATTAACTATTTGTTCTTTTATATGTACATATATACATATATATATATATATATATATATAATATACATAAATATACATAAATATATATTTACATATACATACATGCATACATATATATACACGTACATAAATACACCCATATATATACACGTAGATAAATACATCCATATATATACACGTACATAAATACATCCATATATACACACGTACGTAAATACATCCGTATATACACACGTACATAAATACATCTATATATACACACGTACATAAATACATCCATATATACACACGTACATAAATACATCCATATATACACACGTACATAAATACATCCATATATACACACGTACATAAATACATCCATATATACACACGTACATAAATACATCCATATATACACACGTACATAAATACACCCATATATATATATATATATATATATATATATATATATATATATATATATACAATTAAATAAATACATCCATATATATATACACATAAATACATCCATGTATATATACACATAAATACATCCATGTATATATACACATAAATACATCCATGTATATATACACATAAATACATCCCTATATATATACACATAAATACATCCATATATATATATATAGATATATATATATATATATATATACATAAATACATCCATATATATATATATATATATATACATAAATACATCCATATATATATATATATACATACATAAATACATCCATATATATATACATACATAAATACATCTATATATATATATATACATACATAAATACATCTATATATATATATATATATATACATAAATACATCCATATATATATATATATACATAAATAAATACATCCATATATATATATATATATACATAAATAAATACACCCATATATATATATATACATAAATAAATACATCCATATATATATATATATACATAAATAAATACATCCATATATATATATATATATACATAAATAAATACATCCATATATATATATATATACATAAATAAATACATCCATATATATATATATACATAAATAAATACATCCATATATATATACACATAAATAAATACATCCATATATATACACATAAATAAACACATCCATATATATATATATACTTAAATAAATACATCCACATATATGTATATATACATAAATAAATACATCCATATATATATACACATAAATAAATACATCCATATATATACATATAAATAAATACATCCATATATATATACACATAAATAAATACATCCATATATACATATATATATATATATATACACATAAATAAATACATCCATATATATATACACATAAATAAATACATCCATATATATATATACATAAATAAATACATCCATATATATATATACATAAATAAATACATCCATATATATATACACACATAAATAAATACATCCATATATATACACACATAAATAAATACATCCATATATATATACACATAAAATACATCCGTATATGTATATACACGCATAAATAAATACATCCGTTTATGTATATACACGCATAAATAAATACATCCATATATATATATATACATAAATAAATACATCCATATATATATGCACATAAATAAATACATCCATATATATATATATATATATATATATACATAAATAAATACATCCATATATATATACACACACATAAATAAATACATCCATATATATATATACACACACATAAATAAATACATCCATATATATATACACACATAAATAAATACATCCATATATATATATACACACATAAATGAATACATCCATATATATATACACACATAAATAAATACATCCATATATATATATACACATAAATAAATACATCCATATATATATATATATATATATATATATATATATACACACATAAATAAATACATCCATATATATATACACACACACACATATATATATATATATATATATATATATATATATAGCTGACTGTTATTCCATTTCATTTACAGTAAATTTTTATTTGTATACTTAAATATCAGAGATATTCGTGTCCGTCAATCTTCAATTGGCCGTGAATCAAAAACCAAAATTCTATAAAATACGTTCCATCTTCTTTCATCTCCTTCTTTATGTCCAAAGACATTTTACTCTTTCAAACAACTTCTATCCCAGCATTTTGTTTGCCGATTTAAACGTCTAGTTCTTTTTCTCCTCCGTTTTATTCTCCGCATTACTTTCTTCATCCCTTTTTAACTCTGCCATGTATTCTTTTCTCTCAGCCTATTCTTATCCTCTTTTGTTGTGGCCTCCCTTTCATCAATATCCCTTCCTCTTCTCCTTCATTCTCAGCTTGCTATCGTCTTCTGCCAACCACTCCACATTTACGATTATTCTAGAAACTTAGTTTTATTTTCATCCTACGTAACACAACTATCCCGTAAACTCCCTCTCATATATATATATATATATATATATATATATATATATATATATATATATATATACTAGCAAAAGTACCCGTCGTTGACTGGTTTCAAAAACAGCCTACAAAAAATGAACTCTGATTTGGGAAAGTATGATAGGTTATGAAAAGGAAGGGTTGTAAAAGATAGCTTCGAATTTGGGGTATCAAAACCAAAGCAAAATATGATGAAAGTAAAAATAAAATAGATAAACCCCATAATTTATTATACTATACCTGTCCACACTGAAACACTTATCACAATATTCTGTCGATATATATTAAAAAACATTGTTAAACTTTGTGACATATTTCCATTCTATGGAGGTCAGGTGCGAACGAACACCCCATGATTTTATTATACCATATTTCTTCAAACTGAAACATAATTATCAAAGTATACGTACGCGGATAGACATGAAAAATCTTTATTAAAGTTTGTACCTATTTACATTCTATGGAGGCCAGGCGCGAACGCAGACCCCACAATTTTATATCATCCCTATTTAAGTTAAAACATACTAATCAAAGTATTCTTATGTACATCTATATCAAAAACACTTGTAAACGTTTTTTTTTTTTTAATTTTTAAATTTTTTATTTCCATACTTTGTGGATCAGGCGCGTACGCTGAACCCACAATTTTAATGAATCATCATTATGTCAGATCAAACATACCCATTCCTGTGTCTCGATACATCTTCTATCATTATATGTGATCCGTTTTCTATAATAGTCAACCATATATATATATATTGCATCCCTCTGCCTGTTCTTCAAGTATTATAATGGTGAATGCTCTGAAGAACTGCAAGCACTTGTGCCCCCACGACGTGAACACCCTCGACAGACCCGACAAGCTGCAAAGTCCCACCCCCACACTGTAGAGATCCCTAGATGTAAAAGATCTTTCTACTCCAGTAGTTTCTTCCCCAGAACTGCTAAACTTTGGAATTCCATTCCCGGTCACTGCTTTCCCAACTGTACTGACATGCAGAAGTTCAAGTGCAACGTGAACCAACATCTCGCTGCCCTAATCCCTACATAGTACCCCAGTAGATGTTTCCCCTGATAGTAGCCCCCTACACCAAAGTGGCAATGTGCCTTGTTTGGGGGGAAAATGTAATAATATATATATATATATATATATATATATATATATATATATATATATTAGTGTTGGGAGGATTCTGATACTCCCAATTTTTCCGATCTTCTATCCCGATTCTAATTAATCGTCCCAACACTAGTAAAAATATAATTTCCGCCTGAGCGTTTTCACTTTCGGAGAGAAGCACCTTCAATTTTAGGACGCATGGAAGGAAGATTTGAGGTACGTTTTTGTCTGGTGTTCCAACCGACAACGATTTCCATAAACTCTTAATTTATATATACACACACATTAACACCTTATAGAGAATACACTAAACGATTAAACCATGAGTTAAAAGGGACACGTTATAGAAACACACAGCTGTTAAATAGATATTGGTGTGTGTGTGTGTGCGCGCGCGCGTGAAGACAAACATATATACGCTCGCTATACGGCCTTGATGGTTATATACACACCAGCATACAACATAACAGTTAATGTCGTTATAAAACCCCTTTATGTTATATATTATTCGTTTGAAACGAGGAGAGATTCTGGAGCACCGTCGAAAGAATGGATGAACGTTCTCGAGTTAATAGGTGAAGAACAGTTGAGTCAGCAGGGTCGCTTTCTAGGTCACGGCCATGAAAAGATCAGAGGAAATTATATGCATACTCTTGTTAGAAAGAAAGATAAATAGAGACCTGACAGAGATAACTTAGCTGGGAAATCAACCAGGAAAAGCCGTCCAACACATGCCAGCAGGTGTAATAGACTTGAAACCGAATACGATGGTGAGCGATTAGATTCTGGTTCTTGGGTGAGTAGACGCATAATATTCGATGTAATCAGGGTCATGTTGATACACCCGTTCCTGCTGCATCACCGAAGTTAAGCAACGTTTAACCTGGTCAATACTAAATGGGTGACCATTTGGGACTTTCAGGTACTGTATGTGCTCTCCGCTTATCTCGGCATTGGTTCCAGTCGTCCTGGTCTTCTCCTTGGCCACTGGACTCAAACAGTGCCGATTCAGGAGAGGTGTGGTTGGGATTGCGCAACCCTTCCCTCAAAATTACACGCGCTACTGCCCCTAAGGGGTATCTTTTGTCTTTCAAGACTGGGCGGAAGCATGGAATCAGGGTCAGTTGACACTAAAAAGTCGAGGTTTAAGAGGAGAGTATGTAATATATGACACAATCACGTTGACGCAGCGGTTCTTGCCAGCTCATCGAAGTTTAGCATTGTTGACCCTTACCAGTACCAAATGGTTGACCATGTGGGAAGGTTAGGCGCTGTATGTACCGCGCCGAGTTGTAGAAATTTCCAGGTTGGTATCTGGGGGCGCGTTTAACTCACTGGGGGAGATGCACCCCCGAATCAACATGGAAAGCAAAGGGAAACTGTTATTTGTTTTCCCGTGATTAACATGGCTTTACAATTTGCAGTGCTGTGGTCGCCGACGCTGTTGGAACAGCAGGGCCGCTCCTGCTCCTGCTGGCGATGATGATGATCATGAATTAATTACGGTGGAGTTGTAGGAAAGAAGGATATATAACGACCCGGATTGAGATAGGTTACTTTGGAAGTCAATTCCTTAAAGCTGTCCAACACATGCCAGTCTGCAAAACGAACGCTTAATCATAAATGGGAGTATTGTGGTTTGTAGTCTGTGCCTGAACTTTGCGAGGGACCGCTGAAAGTGTATAGAAAGATATGTTAAGCAGTTAGGCTGCAAAAATAGATACGAGTTCTTAAAATAGTGGATGTAAAACAGTTGAGCTAGCAGGGTCGGTTGGAACGCGAAAATAAATAAAAATATAGAAATTGACGGGAATTAATGAGAGTGAAAGAGAGATAG